>NC_142523.1:12225423-12527923 GCF_964205215.1 Stylophora pistillata
ATCACTAATTCTGTGCTCGAGAAATGTTCTATTAAAGAATTTCCTGGTATACTCCAGTTTGATTGTTATGTTAAAGTTTACGTGGGCTTAAGATCTATGTTGTGTTTCCGGTTCATTGTTTGAGACAACCCCGTAAGGTCATTTCCGCCTAGATGATAGACCTTTATACGTGCAATTGTTGTTCATTGAACTGAAAAACACAGCAAAGATGATGAGCAGAAAAGGAACTTTGATGAAATATTTAACGTTTTTCGTCTTCGTCTGCGTTATACCAAGTCAATCGACTTCAGGTAAGAGAGAATTTGGATGTTATCCCGGGGAGTCAATTAAGAATCCATTGCGCGAGATTATCCGAGACGGATGTCGCTCGAGATCGAATCGCATCACAGACATTTTTATGGACAAATTTACATGTTGAGAAGACACCTTTATGATTGCATCAATAATATTTGCTATGAAGGAAGAAAGGTTGAAGTTTTCAATTTAGTCTGTGTTTCGATAATGAATTTTTAGTTCAAGGCGGGGTTTGAATGAAACCCCGGACCCAGTTTAAAAGTGCCTGTACGAAATTTTTCGAAAGCATTTATATTCAAGCGCTTATATTGTTATAGTTCCTTGTTCCCCATCATTCCTGCAGTATAGGAAACAGCACAATAAGCCGAAGATGCCTTTGACCAAATTGTTCGTAAATTCGTGAAATTACTTGTAACTTGTTGATTTTTGTAGATCCCATTGGACACTACCCTAGCATTGCCTTTATAATGCGCTCGATTCCAAACAGCGACAAAATTTTTGAAAGCTGGTTGTTACACCAGTTGACAAGCCGACCACAACAATTTTGGAGACAGAAGTTAGGCACTTGTGGAATTCTCGTCGAGTAGATAAAGAAACTGACAGGCAAATGTTTTGCAATATGTCATAGTATTATTTCAATGTCTATGAGGATCGAAATATTTCAGTTTGATATCCCGCTCAAACCCAAACAAAAATCTGTACATAATTAACTTGGCCAGTTTAAGTATTAATTCTTTTTATTATCTACTACGAAAGTTTACACAAGCTGAATCTCTATCTAAAACTTTCATACACACATGAGGTACAACTATCCGGTTGCACCATTCCACGTGTTTGTTAGGCGACCGACGGATTGACTGGTCAAAACATGATATGCGCTTTCGTCCTAATCGAATAACTTGTAGTGGTCAAGAGTTGGAAAGGTAACTATGTAGTACATGAAATGAAGAAGCTAACAATGAACGTGACTTTCATTTTCGCCGATCAATTTGTAAAAGGCCTTGCTGTTATTGCATATAGAGCAATAGTCAATTGAGTATCGAAAGTAATCCGGGATCCTTGCTTTGGTTTTACTAAACTTTGTTCTGTGATTAGTCCAAAAATCTCACGCCATCCTCTCGATCAATCAGACGTTAAACTAAAAACAATAGCGACTTGGTCATTCGTGCTTCCCACGCTTCAAGAATTTGGCCAATGATAATGTAAACGTACAAAAAGTACGGAATTTCGACCAAGTGTGTGAACGAAACCGGTGAGCCCTGGGTAAAAGTCGTGTACAGGAAAGTTTGATTCAACGAGGACAAACTTTAACTAGAATATCATATTTTACACTTTATAATAACGATAGACTAAGGATTTCACAACGAAGATATTTGTAGAAACCTACATGTGTAGAGAAACACCTTGAGAACACTTGTAAACTACAGAAATTAATTTTGTACATCAATCAAATTTTATATCTAGTTGTAAACAAGCTAATGTTGATATTGGCCACATTAGAGAGGCTGAAAATTTTTAAATGGTAGTCTCTAACGTTCGCAAATAAATTAGTTTACTGGAAGGTGGAGGTTCTGCAACATTTTAACATGAAACACAACAATAACTTTTTGTTGATCTGAAGAAAAGTATTCATTTGACCAGTTACTAAGACTTTTATTGGTCCACTGTGACAAAATTTTACCATCAAACTACTTGAAACGGCTTTGGTTTTGTTTCAAAATTGATCAACTCATGCCACAAATCAGGCTATGCATTCAATGCACAGTTTTGCCTTCATTTTTTCCACACTGCTGTAACAAACCGGCAAATATCTGTAACATATTTTAACCCAACTGTTTTCCATAACTTGTAAACACCCTTGAATGAATGAATGAAAAACTTTATTTAAGTGTCTATGTTTTTAGCTATAAGCTAATGGGGGACACTAAAAAATTTAAAAGTCAAATTCATTTACAAATGTAGATGATAGTTATTTACAGTAGATAATTAAAAGATTATAAAGTTATTTAGTTAAGTTTTAAATTTCAACGAGAGTTGGAAGGTCGACTTTTCTTATGTTCTTCTTGAACGAATTTAGAGTTTCTATCGTTCTTAGGTGTCTTGGTAACTTCGACCAGATGAGAGGTCCCATATATTTAATAGAATTCCTACCAAATCTTATAGTTTCGAATCTTGGCGGTTCAAAGTCACTGTTCCGTAAATTATATTAAGTGTTCTTTATATTAAATAAGTCAGAAATATTCTCAGGTACGAGACTGTGCTTAATTTTAAACATCAAAGTGGCAATTTCTTGTAGGCGCCGATTGTTCAACGTCGTTGGTTTGGCGTGACGTAGCAGTTCTTGATAGGACGCTGATCTAGTTTTGTACACCGCCTTAAGTGCTCGCTCCTGAATCCGCTCAAGCTTACTCCGATCCGATGCATTACAAAAGTGCCATACTAAATGACAGTAGGTTAGATGGGGCAGAATTGAAGACCTGTAAAGTAATAGTTTAGCATTACAGGGTATCAAATTGCGTAGTCGCACTAGGACCCCTACTTTTTGACTGGCCTTAGAGCATAGATCACTGATATGACTAGCAAAACTCAGTTTTTTATCGATTTGAACTCCTAAAAGCCGTATTTCCCCCATTCTCTTAATAGTATGACCATCAACAGAAAAATTTTGATTATCTTTGTCTTTGTCAACATTTCTCGGGTTGATCGTTAATAGCTGGAACTTTTCTGGGTTGATTGAGAGATAGTTGTTCTTGTGCCAGGATAGAGCTTTCTCTCCATGTATCTTGATACTTTGCGCGACAACGTCATGCTTCTTCCCCGTGACATACATCTGATGGTCGTCGGCATACATGCTCAAATTAGCATTATTTATATGAAATGACATATCATTTTGGAACAAATTCCACAGAAGGGGGCCAAAAGACGAGCCTTGCGGGCAGCCAAGCACCATCCTTTTCCAGTCACTTGTCACTCCTTTTATTTTCACTTCACTAGATTTGAAAAAAGCTTTTGACACTGTTGATCATCAGATCCTTCTATCGAAACTAAACTATTATGGTATACATGGAAAATCTTTCAGATGGTTTCAGTCATATTTGGAAAACCGAACACAAAAATGCTCTGTCAACGGGTCGCTATCCAGTAGCTACTCGTTGACTTGCGGCGTCCCTCAAGGGAGCATTCTCGGTCCATTATTGTTCTTATTATATATCAACGATCTTCCAAATTGCTTATCAAATTGTAAACCGAGAATGTATGCCGATGACACGCACCTCACATATGTGGGAAGCAATCTTGAGAACGTTCAGTTTTGTCTAAATGAAGACCTAGAAAACGTCTTCAACTGGCTACAAGCGAACAAACTCACGTTGAACATGACTAAAACCGAATTCATGCTAATAGGGTCGAGGCAGAGACTGAATACTCTCACAGCTTCACCAACGATTAGAATGAACAATACTCAAGTGAGCCAGGTTTCAGCTACAAAATCGCTTGGTGTAATAATAGACGATAAAGTCGATTGGCATAGTCACATCGAAAAACTAACGAAAAAGATCGCCTCTGGTATCGGGGCCCTAAAGCGAATTAGGCACCTGATCCCAGCATCAACCTTACATCTCATCTACCAAGCTTTGGTAAAACCTCACTTTGATTACTGTGACATTGTTTGGGGTAGCTGTGGGAAAACGCTACGAGACAAACTGCAGAAATTGCAGAATAGAGCAGCCCGTGTGTTGACATTCTCTAACTATGATGCTGATGCAACTGAGCTACTCGAGTTTTTAGGGTGGAAAAATCTTGCACGCCAGCAGGAAATCCATAAAGCCACCATGATGTTTAGATGTCTGCACGGGCTAGCTCCAAGGTATCTATATTCAAAGTTTACGTGGCGTGACTCTGCTTATGACCTCAGGGACTCTGAAAATAAGCTTAATGTTCCACTACCGCGCACTAATTATTACAGAAAAAGCTTTAGCTACAATGGCGCCACATTATGGAACAGTTTACCACGCGATATAAGGAACACAGAGTCTCTGGGGTTATTTAAACGTAAGATCAATGACATTTTTTAAGTCTAACGCACGGCATTCACGGAAAACAGCTTTAGTGTTATAGTATGTAGTTTTAATTTTAAATATCTTAGCGTATGTGATATTTATTTTTATAGGCTGATGAATTGATCGTGTCTAAATAAAGATTACAATACTCTATTGAGCCTATTGTCAAAGTATGATCTAAGAAGGTTGAGAGAATTTTGTCCAATGCCATAGGCCTCGAGTTTCTTTACGATTAGAGAATGGCTAAGAGAGTCAAAGGCTTTACTCAAGTCAGTAGACAGTATGTACACCAGTTCCTTTCTGTCAACAGCTGATTTCCAGTCTTCCACGAGTCTAAGTAGAGTGGTCTGACAGCTATGATGTCTTCTATAAGCTGTCATTCTCTGATAGAGAGTTGGGTCATAGTGCCCGGTGATTTGCTTACTGAGCATATGCTCAAATGTCTTATTTACGGCAACAAGGGACGTGATGGGACGATAGTTCTTCGCCAGTTGTCTGTCACCTTTTTTAAACACTGGCGTCCACTCTCCCATTTTCCACGCACAAGGCCATCGCCCCAGCTCGACACAGCTGTTGTAAAGAGTCATTAGCGATGGGGCAATTCCACAGGCCACGTTCTTAAGGAGTTTAGGCGGTGCTCCATGGGTCCCACCCACAGGACTTATTGGGGTTGATATTTTCAAGCGCCTTTTGCACTTGATCCTTGCTGACGCGATTGAACTCGAAGTGCGTTCCTTGGTATGCTTCTCTTAGAGCTTTAATGCTGCCATGGTTGTCATGGTTCTCTTCTGTGATGCAAATAGCATTGTCTCCTACAATGCTAACAGCAGCTGTGGTGAAATAGTTCACTAATTGCTCAGCTACCTCGCATTGATCTTTTACAATGATGCCCTCTTCTGTTTTTAAACTGATTAAGGTGGACTCCTTAGTTTTGCTATTAATAAATGGCCTAAAGGCGTTGTAAAACTCCCTTGGCTTAGATTTCAGCTCCTCTGACTTGGTGAACCAGTATTCCATGATAGCCTTCCTCCGTTCGCGTGTGGCAATATTCCTGTACTTTCTTTTAAGTTCCATGTTCTCTGGCGTTCGGTTCTTCGCAAACAGTATGGCGTGTTTCCTCTTGTTCCTTATCCCTTTTTTCCAAGTTAGGGTCATGTAGGGTACGTCCTTTTCACGCACACGTTTTCTTTTGATAGGGGCGTGTGCGTTCACTGTGCACTCAAAGAGGACGGTCCAATACTCGTACTTATTATCTACATCAGTGAATATTTCACCCACATGCCACGGTGCTACTAGAAGTTCGTGGTTGAGCTGTTGAAAATCAGTGTTCCTCGTCTGATTGTAGGTAGTTACCTTCGTTCTGTGCTTATGAACTTTCTCTTTCATTTCTCCGTATACCATACAGTGATCACTTAGTCCTGGATCGTACGTTCCACTTTTTACAAAAAGTTCTTGGGTATTTGTGAGCAGAACATCGAGAAGCGTTTATGAGTGAACTGATATTCTTGTTGGTTTTGTTATCAAGCACTCCAAGTTGTTAATTTCTTGAAGATCAGTTAGAATCTTTCCCTCAGCACTGTCAGGTCGTAACCTGTCCATGTTTAAATCACCAACAATGACGATTGTTTGTTTTTGAAAACATAGCCACTGACAGATGTCGATGATTTCTTCCTCTACTTTTTGAAGGTATTTGTCCTCGGATGGTATTTTTCTGCCTTTCCTAGACGGTCTAGACGGCCTATAGATAGCAAGTAATGCTATATCAGTTCTCCCTATCCTGGATTCGACAGCGACAGCTTCAAGCGTTTTGTATGCTCTCGGTAGTGTTAATTTCTTTGATGGAATTACAGAGGAGAAATAAAGAAAGAGTCCTCCGCTACCTTTGACTCTGTCTTTCCGATACATGTGGTATCCGTTTAGGGTAAATTGGCTATTAGGATACGACCTTATGAAATAATTATGCAGGGAAATAGAAAATCTGTGGCACACACACCATGTCTGAAATGCCATGTTCTGAAAAGCTAACAGGATTGAGGAGAGTGTATGTGGGAATAGGATTGGCTGTTTGTGTCATTAATCTGCTTCTTACTCTTGTTGCTGAGTTTTTGACGAGGTTGGGCTGTCAGGGCTGGGGACTTTTAATTCTTTTAACCTAGTTTTAGGAAGGATACAATATTTGTATTACATAAATTTGATGTATAGGCTGTGCTCAAAACCTCAATTTGACTATACTTTTATAACCATATATACACATAATTGCTACGCAGCGAACGTAGCAAGCGAGCAGCAACATAATCGGGATTGGAAAAGAATAGAAAAGAATCATAATTGGAAAAGAATAGTGGGGATGCGAATTCTCAAATTCATCACTTTTTACCAGAATACATTGCAGCTCTTAACAAGAGTGCACTGCGCCAGGATGGTTGTGTCTATTGTATTGCCTTGCACTATGAGCGTTACTTGTTGCTGGATTCCCTATTTTTGTATTTTCCCGCCCTTTTTGTCACATGACATCATCACATGACCTCAGTCGCTCAAGAATGTTCCGTCTTTTGAGATGTTTGGGAGGCATATCCACCTGAGTAACGAGGTCCGATGAGCAGATAGAAAACCAATAAAGACGAGTTTTGGTCGTTAAAGTTTTGGTCGTTACATTACTACTGTAAGGACATTTCCTATATTAACTCAATCGTGTTGTCAATCCGTACTTTCCTAAGCAGACAAATTAACTAATCGTGAGTATTGTATGGTAAATCTACTATCTTGATCACTGAATGAAGGACAGTTCAATTAGTACAATGAAAGGAGTCAATTAATCAATGGATAACTCTACGGTGCGTAAGTTGACACGCCGGTAAGCCTGTAGGCCTAGCCACAAGTTGCCGATGAATCCCATAAAAGTTGCCGATAAAAGTGTCTAAACTTGCCAAAAAGTTGCTATTTTTTTTAAAAAGTTGCCGAAAAGTTGCTAAATTTCCAAAAAGTTGCCGAAAAGTTGCCAAAATTTTTGTGCTTTTCGTACCTTTTTAGGTGTTAAAGATTAAAAACTCGCACATTGCTTCTTATCAAAACTTTGTTTGAAGTCCAATGATAACATCAGAGGTTCTTTCCATTTCCCTTGATCAACAAATAGTCTATCAGAATGGCATGAACAAAACATGGTTATATACACACATAATACAGTTTTCATTTGACGTGTTGCCACGATCATAGTTAATCGCCACGATGGAATCACTATAATTGTCCGCCATCTTGAAAAACATGCAACGTGATACCGCTGACCTCGTGATATGGCATCACAAAAATCAATCCATGGGGGGGAGGGGCTAATTATTGTATTTTAGAATAAACTGAATAAATGTCTATCGAAATCTGACCAATGTGGCTCAAAACATGAAGAAAGTGGCTTCAAAGAACCTCAAAAAGCCCAAAGTTGCCGAAAATTCTAAAAGTTGCCAAAATTCTAAAAAGTTGCCGAAAATCTCAAAAGTTGCCGAAAAGTTGCCGAGCAACTTGTGGCTAAGCCTATAAGCCGGAAAGCCAAAGGCAGTTGACCGATGGTATTCATAGGGCCCGTGCGACTCCTGCCATTCGTTTTAAAAACCTCCTGCCATTCGCTTTTAAATCTTCTGCCCTCAAAATTAAGCTCTTATTAGGATATCTCCTAATGACTTTCCTTTGCGATGTAATAATAAGGGTTAGTTTTTAAGACGTCATTTCCCCATCTGTATTCTCAAGGTTTGACAAAGCCGGATGAGATATTCTTGCAAAAGGCAATATTTTTCTTCTGTGCGGCGCTATTTTCTCTGTATTTAGTATACTTTCCATCCCGCAGAAAATAACTTCAGAGATATGTTTCTCAATGTAAGTCCTGGAACACATAGATAGATAAATCACTGCGTAAGTTATGTCACTATCAATAAAATGGGTCGCAGTATTACTATCTTTTAGATACACTAGTAAACCGTTAAAAGGGTCAGGGGAAAAATTGATGCACCACACAAGTACATCTGCAAGGTTTTATGTAATAATATTGAAGTTTTAAAAAGGCCTGTTGATAACTGATACTAAGAGATCTACCAAAACTCAAAAGAACGTGAAATTAGGTTAAAAAATTAGAATTCAGTGTAGGCCTGATAACCAAGATTCTTCAAAAAATAAATGTGTACAAATGAAAAAAACTAGGCAAACTTTTTCTACAACTCTTGGATGTACCCATATGGCATGTGGTAAAGTCATTTAAAGTAGCCGCAACCCGACTTTTGATGATGAAAACATCCATATGCATGCAGATTTCCTATAAACCTATAGTTTAACCTTACTATGACTTCAAAACTTTGATGCACAACTCCAAAGAAGAACACTGAAATAAATTGCAAGTTTTTTATTTTTATATTAGGTAAAATTGAGTCAAACTTTTTTGCGATGACTCGATCAGGACATTTTTACAACTAATTATAAATGTTGGCCTACCTGGAACAATAATCTTCACGTACACATTAAAACAGGTCAGGTGAGAATTGGTTGCTAACCACAGCCCTGGGTCTGCCATTGAATTTTAATTTTCAGAGTGCCTTAAAACAGTAATTTGTTTATGCACAGGAGAAGTATCCATTGTAAGAGGGCAGGCTTTTCTCTCCTCATTTAAAAGGAATGGAGATTATCATCTTTTCATAAGCTCAGTGGACATTGAGAGTGAATGAGACAAATAATGACCATGTTATTTGTGCAAGTATCCAGAGAAAGACAAAAATTAGGATATGGTTAGCAAACTCTCTTATTTTAACTTTTTAACCTATAAAGCTAAGGCACTTATATTCTTGCCTTGTGCATTACATGTTGGCCAATTAATTTAAATTTTATGCCCCAAAGTACAAAAAAGGAACTCTTCATCTATGCACCCCTGAACGCCGACACTTAAACTCCCAGAAGTGATTAACATATAACCTCTCCTTATCATATCTGTACATTACCAAGCAAACAGGTAATTAGGACACTCAAACTTATCAGGTTAAAGTTTCTATCTTGATCTTACACTAAATTCTCATAACTATATAACTGGGAAATGTATGGCAGCCTTCGCAAATTACTATATGATACCTTAGAAAAAGAAGATTACTAATTTTCATATCCCCATGATCGTTTTAAAAAGTAGGTACATAGATACACCTACAAAGTTGAAAAGTCCTCTTATCTTTTTCTGTGTGACTCTTTGACTGTGTGACTGTGTAAATAACGACTCCTTGTCCTAAGATATTAGACGATTTATGTTATTTAGGTACTTGTCTTACCCCGCCACGATTGTAACTTTCTAGCTATTTGCGGAGCAAACTATCCCATTGTTATTTAATGTAAAAATTCAAAGAATAAATTGTTGTTGTTGTTGTTGTTGACACCTCGAGGAGAAAATTAACAAAAAGATCTTTTAAGTTAAAGGGTTAAAGGGAAGGAGACAGGTCAAAACACAATCATGGATTAAAAGAGGGCCAAGGTGTGCTCATTAATCTCAGTCCTATTTGTGGGAGGATCCTTACCTTTCTAGAACCCCGCTCTTTAAGAGTCAAATATCTTGCGGCAAATTCATTGTATCAATGTTTAGTTTAGGTATTATCATTTGTAAGAACACCATGCACCATTGAAATCTTGAGACTGAGTATTAAATGCCATCCGAATACATACATACATACATACATACATACATACATACATACGTATACTTTATTTAACCTCGAATTTAGAGTAGCTAAAGATAAGCTAGTATCTTCCACTTACAAGTATAATCCTAAATACTACTAAAATGTACAATTTAAAATGTAAAATTATAACATTCTAAAAAATTTAACTATGAAAAAGAGTCATACTGTAAAATATTGCGCTGGAAATCAGGGACAGTACAAGTTACAATTGTGATAACTACAGCAAAATTATAGAATCACACAATTCTAAACAAAGAAAGTCAAGTTACAGACTTGCCTTAAACTTCAATTAAAATGAGTTCTGATTGAAATATATAGCCTTATCTATAAATATTGTTGCTTTACAAGTACGCTGATTAGAATTGCAAAATAGCGAGAATCCATGAAGTTTTCATCTACATCTTAATCGGTATCCTTTTCCGCTCAAACGCGGCTTACAAACTCTTGCGCGGCTTCCCGTGGAGCCCTCGTGTTATGCCCAATTGTGTGCCTGCAGTGTGTGCACTTTAGATTTGAGTTTTCTAACGCACATGAATGGAATTCCCGCGCATGCTTAAAGTAGCACCTTGTTGGTTCGGTCGAACAGTCACAACCTGCCCAATTCTGGTCGCTGCGCTGCGCGCGCTCTGTTGTTATTATCGACGAAATATCTCTAGCGAAAGTATATTGTGAAAAATCAGTATCAGACGCTGGTGTTTACGTTGTTCGACGTCAATCAGTGTACGAGACAATACACAATATTTTGGAGGCAATGGTGCCGCTTGTCAGAATTGAAGGGTCGTTCATGCTCAACTTTAGTGACAAAAAGCAAGAGCAATAAATATTTTAGTGAAGACACGAATCAAATGTATAAAACTTAAAAGCCTTGTTGATAGGGCATATCGAAAACACATGTAAATTATCATCCCTCATTACAGCAATGTCGTAATTTAATTCATGAAGGCATTTTAAAAATTTTTGCTTTTCAAATCATCAAACATGTACAATGTACCCAATAATGATATTTTAGTTCTTACTTTACTGAAAGGAATGAAAACAATAGAAATTTATTGCTCCGATTAATTTTCTTCCCAGTAGACATTTATACATTTTTATAGAATGAAACAATCTTTACAGCTACTGTTGCAGTATTTGGGGTTTTTGCGATAACGGAAAGGGGGAACGGAAAAGTCTTCATAAAAACTGTATCATGTAGGTTGAATAAAAATGAAACCCTGAAAGAGAACAGAACCATCTTAAATAAAGGAGGAGCTTTGAAAGAAGAAGGAATTTAAAACAAAGCCATCCAACATCTACTGAAGAAAAACGAAAAAAAAAACTCGACCCACCCCACTCCCAGTCTTAAAATGAAAAGCTTGACTCAAATTCTTGCTTAGTTAATGCTTTAGTTTATGATGTGTCCTAACAACTGATAAGTTCATAACAGAATTTAAGTCCCATTATCTAAAAATCTTTGACATTTATTAATTGAAACATCCAAAAGGTTTAAGCATTTCTGATCTTTAGTTGTTTTAAGTGTCTGTGTTAGCTGATCTTCCGCCCTCGCCTACTTTTTTTGTTGTTATTCTCCGAAAATAAAACGTGCACTGCCAACTAAAAATTGATATGCATAATCCATTGGCTGGTTTTAAAGCAAACATCGCTGAAATGTCTCCAGCTTGCCGGAAAGAAAGGGTGACTGTATCATCGTGATACCTAAACTCAATCACCGGCAAGGATTATGTCGCTTTTTCTGCCCAAAGGAAATTTCGTTGAGTGAGTGATGTAATGGAAGCATAGAAAATGAACTTCCTGTTACCTAACTTTCGGAACCAAATTCCTTCCTCAAATTTTGCCTCGATAAGTTTTTTTTTTTTTTTTTTTTTGCGTCGAAATGAAAAAGAAAACTAACTTGTTAGGGCTTTTAAAAGGGAAAAAAGAATAATTCGCTGATACAAGATTAACCCACGTAGAATTAAAAAAAAAAAAGACACAATCTGTCTGCAAAGACAGATCGATTGCTTTACACATTGCATTCCTATAGATCTAGAAGCTCGCCAGTTGTAGAGCGAATGCTTTGAAAACCGCTATGCCTTTGTTTTCGGCAGTCAATTTTTTCCGCCTTGGATGTTTTCAAGACCATCCTACTCGAGCCATGCCAGAAGCGCTTGGTGTCTGGAGGTTAGATAGCAATGTAATTCAGAAGTGCGCGCAGGCTACAAAGAGTACTGGATACTCAGTGTTTGGAGTTCAGGATGGCGGAGAGTGCTGGTCCGGACCGCAGGCTCATGTGACCTACAAAAAGTACGGAGCTTCGACCCGATGTGTGAACGGAATTGGCGGACACTGGGCACAAGACGTGTACAGAATTGTTGGTAAGCGATTGACTAATGACGTCGTCACAAATGTCGGCCCGTACATCCTTCCTTTTACTTGACATGTTTCTTTTTTCACAGGAAGGTTTTCTTCGTAGCTAAGGTATGTAATATTTCTTGTGTGAGATGCAAGAATGGTTTGTGGTAGAATTTCCTTCGCAAGGTGAATTCCAAGTCAGTAGAACACAATGATCAGTATTGTCCTCTTCAAACGCTCACGGTATGCCCCTGATAGCTTCATTTTACTCTTTTCCTATCAGCGTCCTTGGGCGCAAATTGATATCTTAACTCGTCCAGACAAATGATGAGATTATCAATGTAGTTTTAACAGATAGGATAACGAGCTATGTAAAGCAAACGATGAATACTACCAAATTTAACACTTATATATCCTATCCACATTCTCCATCACTCTTCTTCTCTATACATTTCCTGATGTGCTAACAAAAAGAATTCGTTTAGCAATGAAAGCTTCCCAGGTTGGTGCTCATTTTCTTTTCGATCTTTAATTCTAATGATCTTAAGGAATGATTCAGCAGTATCCCTGTAAGGAAAAATAGTCACCCAGTCAGGATTTGAACGATCAAAGCTAAGACACCTAATGCAATTTCTTTCACAGACTAAATGTAATCCAACCATGTTCTCATGTGATGTTGAGATTCTTTGACTATACTCTGTCTGTTCAGCTTTTTATATTTTATTCATATTAAAAAAACCTACACAATTTCAACATTATTTAAATATATACCACTGGTACAATTTTGTTTTCTTCTATACATTAGTAAAGCTCACTTCAATTTAAAGAAAAAAATGTCTGTCTTTCGAGGTACTACCTGTTGTGATGGCTGGAAATGAAATCATCGCGTAACACGCAGCGAAAAAAAACTGGTCAAACCAGTATTGTTCTCTTGAGGGCCGGTCATTACTTATCGTCCAGGGAGAGGGGGGAGGGGGTCCGAAAGACTTTGGTTGTGTCACAGTTGAATTTTTCCGAGCGACCAGCCCCTCATAAGGCTCTGTAGTATCTAATCGTCCCCTCTCCTTGGCAGTCAAATTTCTAGAGTTCCTCTCTTTAAACTAAGACGACTTACCCCCTCAGTTCTTCCTGAACGCAATGTGACTCCCCCCGCAAAAGAACAATCCTTAGTCCTCCCCCAGCTAATTAATAAAGAACAAGAACATTTGTTGCAGGCTGCAGTTGGTCATTTTGAACTAAAGTCTACGTTTTTTTGTTGTTTCAGATGCTTCACTGACTGGCAACTATGATGTGAAGAGATGTTACGAGGTGGACGTCACATTTCACTATCAGATCCAGGGAGGTCTTACAAGTGGCACCATAAGTAGCACAAAGAGTACGTTTTCAAGTATTTTCAGCGGAGTATTCGGGATTCTCTCATCTCATTCCGCGTGCATAGGAGGTGTAGCAGTCTCCCAAAAGGACATACTGAACTCTCCTCCTGGAGTGGAAAGTGTTTATTTTAGAATACCACTGATATTTACAGCATCTACAAGTGTTCCGGACGATGAAGTTTCCCAAAATCTTACAAACTGTATCAGCACTTTATCTAACTACAAGCACATTTTAGACTCAAATACGCCAAAAATAGTTCAAGGAGGTATAAATCACTCCGCGTACAATTTATCCACGATATCAAATAAGACATCATGTTGTGGTGGGGATATACCACCGCCCTGCTGTGCTGTGGGCTCAATACAGATTAACAGCACCAAATGTGGTAAGTTGCTTACAACCTTTCACCAACACAAAGGGAAAAGAAGTAGGGAAAGTAAGGAATAGAAGTTTCTTTAACCACAGGTATCCGGTTGAATTACCATTGGGTATTGGGCCCTATCGAAAAAGCTATGAGCTTTTTAAACTCTGCTGGTTTACACTACTTCGTTAGGTTGTTTAGTCTCTTCGTCGTTTCGATGATTCCGCACATGCGCAAATGATTGACCTCTGCAATCATTTAACCTAGGCTCTGTTTGGGACTGAACCCCCGCTGCTCCCCCGGAGAATATTACAAAGTCTTAAGGGGGATCAGGTAAATTTTATCATGATACGACCAAATTCTTCGACCACCCCCACCCCCCCCCCCCAGTAATAAGTAATCACCGGTTCCTAAGCCGAGTTCTTTCTCCTTTCTTCAGCTTGTTTGGCAGGCTTTCATTTTGTTCCTGGCAGTTTATGTCAGCGTTGTCCTTCAGACACCTATCAGGACGAACAAGGTCAAAGTTCATGCAAGAAGTGTCCAGAAGGAAAACAAACATTTGGAAAAACTGGAACGACTAGTAATTCCAGCTGTTCAGGTGAGCCTGCAATATCAGCCCACAAAATCCGCAAATGTGTCGGTAAGATGGGATAGAAAGGGCGCACATGAGCACAGATATACCAGGGTGGAGAGAGCTAGCTTCCCAACCTCTCTCCATCCTGGATATACCTTTTCAATGCCCGTTCCGTTTATTTCTCTTAATAAGCATCAAGTTCACAGTATCTTGTGTTTACCTTGCAGACCCTCCGTTGATTGGTAACTACGACGTGAAACGGTGCTTTGAATTAGACTCCATATTCCACTACCAAATTCCAGGAGGCCTTACAATTAACACCATCAGAAATATCACAGAGGAGTTTTACAGTTTTTTTCTGATTTTATACAATCCTTATCTTAGTATTCAACAATGCAGTGAGGTGAGTCTCACCATCGGAAATATAACATCATCTCCCCCAGGAGTTAGCAATGTTTACTTCAGAGTGCCGTTTACTTATACAGCATCAAATGACATAGCTGATGATCAAGTGGCTTCGAATGTTACTACCTGTATAAACGCTGCAAATTTCACCTTGAAGGGATATATTGACCGAAACGCTCCAAACATTACTCAAAACAACGGCACACACCAAATTAACCAGCCATCTTTTCTAGAGAAGAGATCATGCTGTGGTGGGGATATACCACCGCCCTGCTGTACCGTTGGTTCAAACAGAGTGTCAAGTACTAAATGCGGTAAGACTGATAGTTTTTTGCTTTGTTTTTGTGTTTGCCTTTTTTTTTAGGGTAGTAGACATTCCATCGATGAGAAACAGCTTTTGTGTTTTTCTCAGACGTTTAAGACTACTTGTATTACTTTTTCAGGTTGTTTGCCTGGATTTCACTTCGTCACCGACCGTTCTTGTCTCCCTTGCCCTGCTGACACTTATCAGGATGAACAAGGACAAACATCTTGTAAGACTTGTCCAGTTAATACAGGAACATTTGGTAAAAAAGGAATGACAAACCACGCCAACTGCACAGGTATGACAACAACAAAAAAACTGTGCTGAAGCACTTTCTCTCTTTAGTGGTTTCCAATCTAATATCCAAATGGGGGATTCACATTTGACTTTTTTTTAAAGAGCATAAAATCATATATACCTATGTAATATTTCAGATTTAAAGACTTCTTCTGTATGTATTTTCCTTTTTTTTGATTTTTTTTTTCTATAGATGGTCCCCGGATCATCAATAGTCATCACAGTTGCTTGCGAGCCTCCTGTATCGAAAATGATCCTGCATTGCTTTGGTTTTGTTTTACTTCCGTCTGCGATTGGTCCAGAAAACATGCCCCACCGCCTCAACCAATCAAATGAAAAACTAAAGCTAATCACGACTTGGTCATTCTCGTTTTCCCGCACTTCAAGCAGGTTGCCTGTTTCTATTTTGAGTCCTCATTGGCTAATGATGATGTTAACCTTTGCTCTGATTGGTGGTTGTAATTTCCTTGGGTTTTAAAAGGGAAAAAAAGAATAATTCGCTGATACAAGATTAACCCACGTAAAATTAAAAAAAAAAAGACACAATCTGTCTGCAAAGACAGATCGATTGCTTTACGCATTGCATTCCTATAGATCTAGAAGCTCGCCAGTTGTAGAGCGAATGCTTTGAAAACCGCTATGCCTTTGTTTTCGGCAGTCAATGTTTTCCGCCTTGGATGTTTTCAAGACCATCCTACTCGAGCCATGCCAGAAGCGCTTGGTGTCTGGAGGTTCGATAGCAATGTAATTCAGAAGTGCGCGCAGGCTGCAAAGAGTACTGGATACTCAGTGTTTGGAGTTCAGGATGGCGGAGAGTGCTGGTCCGGACCGCAGGCTCATGTGACCTACAAAAAGTACGGAGCTTCGACCCGATGTGTGAACGGAATTGGCGGAAACTGGGCACAAGACGTGTACAGAATTGTTGGTAAGCGATTGACTAATGACGTCGTCACAAATGTCGGCCCGTACGTCCTTCCTTTTACTTGACATGTTTCTTTTTTCACAGGAAGGTTTTCTTCGTAGCTAAGGTATGTAATATTTCTTGTGTGAGATGCAAGAATGGTTTGTTGTGGAATTTCCTTAGCAAGGTGAATTCCAAGTCAGTAGAACACAATGACCAGTATTGTCCTCTTCAAACGCTCACGGTATGCCCCTGATAGCTTCAATTTACTCTTTTCCTATCAGCGTCCTTGGGCGCAAATTGATATCTTAACTCGTCCAGACAAATGATGAGATTATCAATGTAGTTTTAACAGATAGGATAACGAGCTATGTAAAGCAAATGATGAATACTACCAAATTTAACACTTATATATCCTATCCACATTCTCCACCACTCTTCTTCTCTATACATTTCCTGATGTGCTAACAAAAAGAATTCGTATATGAGAACGATCCTTCGCAGTAAAGCACTATTTGAGCAATAGTGAAAATCAGACCTGAAAAAAATTTCAGGCCTGTACGGGATTCGAATAGTGCTTTACTGCGAAGGATCGTTCTCATATACGTCTCATAACCGCAGTTCACACATATGTTTCATATGTTTGTTGTTGTTTGATTTATCATCTACGGGTTTATATCGAATTAATTTGATGGCCTGCTCCCAGTTGGCTTGTTAGCTCAATTGGTAGAGCGCTGCACTAGTATCGCAGAGGCCAGTGGTTCGAATCCCGTACAGGCCTGAAATTTTTTTCAGGTCTGATTTTCACTATTGCTCAAATAGTGCTTTACTGCGAAGGATCGTTCTCATATACGTCTCATAACCGCAGTTCACACATATGTTTCATATGTTTGTTGTTGTTTAAAAAGAATTCGTTTAGCAATGAAAGCTTCCCAGGTTGGTGCTCATTTTCTTTTCGATCTTTAATTCTAATGATCTTAAGGAATGATTCAGCAGTATCCCTGTAAGGAAAAATGGTCACTCAGTCAGGATTTGAACGATCAAAGCTAAGACACCTAATGCAATTTCTTTCACAGACTAAATGTAATCCAACCATGTTCTCATGTGATGTTGAGATTCTTTGACTATACTCTGTCTGTTCAGCTTTTTATATTTTATTCATATTAAAAAAACCTACACAATTTCAACATTATTTAAATATATACCACTGGTACAATTTTGTTTTCTTCTATACATTAGTAAAGCTCACTTCAATTTAAAGAAAAAAATGTCTGTCTTTCGAGGTACTACCTGTTGTGATGGCTGGAAATGAAATCATCGCGTAACACGCAGCGAAAAAAAACTGGTCAAACCAGTATTGTTCTCTTGAGGGCCGGTCATTACTTATCGTCCAGGGAGAGGGGGGAGGGGGTCCGAAAGACTTTGGTTGTGTCACAGTTGAATTTTCCCGAGCGACCAGCCCCTCATAAGGCTCTGTAGTATCTAATCGTCCCCTCTCCTTGGCAGTCAAATTTCTACAGTTCCCCTCTTTAAACTAAGACGACTTACCCCCTCAGTTCTTCCTGAACGCAATGTGACTCCCCCCGCAAAAGAACAATCCTTAGTCCTCCCCCCCCCCCCGGCTAATTAATAAAGAACAAGAACATTTGTTGCAGGCTGCAGTTGGTCATTTTGAACTAAAGTCTACGTTTTTTTGTTGTTTCAGATGCTTCACTGACTGGCAACTATGATGTGAAGAGATGTTACGAGGTGGACGTCACATTTCACTATCAGATCCAGGGAGGTCTTACAAGTGGCACCATAAGTAGCACAAAGAGTACATTTTCAAGTATTTTCAGCGGAGTATTCGGGATTCTCTCATCTCATTCCGCGTGCATAGGAGGTGTAGCAGTCTCCCAAAAGGACATACTGAACTCTCCACCTGGAGTGGAAAGTGTTTATTTTAGAATACCACTGATATTTACAGCATCTACAAGTGTTCCAGACGATGAAGTTTCCCAAAATCTTACAAACTGTATCAGCACTTTATCTAACTACAAGCACATTTTAGACTCAAATACGCCAAAAATAGTTCAAGGAGGTATGAATCACTCCGCGTACAATTTATCCACGATATCAAATAAGACATCATGTTGTGGTGGGGATATACCACCGCCCTGCTGTGCTGTGGGCTCAATACAGATTAACAGCACCAAATGTGGTAAGTTGCTTACAACCTTTCACCAACACAAAGGGAAAAGAAGTAGGGAAAGTAAGGAATAGAAGTTTCTTTAAGCACAGGTATCCGGTTGAATTACCATTGGGTATTGGACGCTATCGAAAAAGCTATGAGCTTTTTAAACTCTGCTAGTTTACACTACTTCGTTAGGTTGTTTAGTCTCTTCGTCGTTTCAATGATTCCGCACATGCGCAAATGATTGACCTCTGCAATCTTTTAACCTAGGCTCTGTTTGGGACTGAACCCCCGCTGCTCCCCCGGAGAATATTACAAAGTCTTAAGGGGGATCAGGTAAATTTTATCATGATACGACCAAATTCTCCGATCACCCCCACCCCCCCCCCCCAGTAATAAGTAATCATCACCGGTTCCTAAGCCGAGTTCTTTCTCCTTTCTTCAGCTTGTTTGGTAGGCTCTCATTTTGTTCCTGGCAGTTTATGTCAGCGTTGTCCTTCAGACACCTATCAGGACGAACAAGGTCAAAGTTCATGCAAGAAGTGTCCAGTAGGAAAACAAACATTTGGAAAAACTGGAACGACTAGTAATTCCAGCTGTTCAGGTGAGCCTGCAATATCAGCCCACAAAATCCGCAAATGTGTCGGTAAGATGGGATAGAAAGGGCGCACATGAGCACAGATATACCAGGGTGGAGAGAGCTAGCTTCCCAACCTCTCTCCATCCTGGATATACCTTTTCAATGCCCGTTCCGTTTATTTCTCTTAATAAGCATCAAGTTCACAGTATCTTGTGTTTACCTTGCAGACCCTCCGTTGATTGGTAACTACGACGTGAAACGGTGCTTTGAATTAGACTCCATATTCCACTACCAAATTCCAGGGGGCCTTACAATTAACACCATCAGAAATATCACAGAGGAGTTTTACAGTTTTTTTCTGATTTTATACAATCCTTATCTTAGTATTCAACAATGCAGTGAGGTGAGTCTCACCATCGGAAATATAACATCATCTCCCCCAGGAGTTAGCAATGTTTACTTCAGAGTGCCGTTTACTTATACAGCATCAAATGACATAGCTGATGATCAAGTGGCTTCGAATGTTACTACCTGTATAAACGCTGCAAATTTCACCTTGAAGGGATATATTGACCGAAACGCTCCAAACATTACTCAAAACAACGGCACACACCAAATTAACCAGCCATCTTTTCTGGAGAAGAGATCATGCTGTGGTGGGGATATACCACCGCCCTGCTGTACCGTTGGTTCAAAAAGAGTGTCAAGTACTAAATGCGGTAAGACTGTTAGTTTTTTTGCTTTGTTTTTGTGTTTGCCTTTTTTTTTAGGGTAGTAGACATTCCATCGATGAGAAACAGCTTTTGTGTTTTTCTCAGACGTTTAAGACTACTTGTATTACTTTTTCAGGTTGTTTGCCTGGATTTCACTTCGTCACCGACCGTTCTTGTCTCCCTTGCCCTGCTGACACTTATCAGGATGAACAAGGACAAACATCTTGTAAGACTTGTCCAGTTAATACAGGAACATTTGGTAAAACAGGAATGACAAACCACGCCAACTGCACAGGTATGACAACAACAAGAAAACTGTGCTGAAGCACTTTCTCTCTTTAGTGGTTTCCAATCTAATATCCAAATGGGGGATTCACATTTGACTTTTTTTTAAAGAGCATAAAATCATATATACCTATGTAATATTTCAGATTTAAAGACTTCTTCTGTATGTATTTTCCTTTTTTTTGATTTTTTTTTTCTATAGATGGTCCCCGGATCATCAATAGTCATCACAGTTGCTTGCGAGCCTCCTGTATCGAAAATGATCCTGCATTGCTTTGGTTTTGTTTTACTTCCGTCTGCGATTGGTCCAGAAAACATGCCCCACCGCCTCAACCAATCAAATGAAAAACTAAAGCTAATCACGACTTGGTCACTCTCGTTTTCCCGCACTTCAAGCAGGTTGCCTGTTTCTATTTTGAGTCCTCATTGGCTAATGATGATGTTAACCTTTGCTCTGATTGGTGGTGGTGATTTCCTTGGGTTTTGTTTTCCGATACTCAGTTGGAAACTGCTTTGATAAAATGTCGAATGACTGAACTTTTTCAGGCCACCCTTACCCACCGGATGTTACTTCTTTAGGTTGTGCTCCTGGATTTCGTTTCGCTCCTGGTTTTAACAGTTCCTGTCTCAGGTGTCCATCAGACACATATCAGGAGGAAAAAGGTCAAAAGGAGTGTAAGAAGTGTCCAGGAGAGAAACGGACATTTAACAAGACAGGAGTGTCGAGGGAGTCCCACTGTTTAGGTGAGCGCCCACAAAGTTTTCAAACGAAATCGTTTTGCGAAAACCTATTGCTAAGACTGAACTTATACCTTGGGTGAGTATAGGACTTCTCCAGCTTGCCACAAGTACTAATTATACACAGATTAAGTTGAAAACGAAACAGTGTATTAAAAACATGCATGTCTGAAGAAAAAGTGTTGCACAATGTTTAATCAATCTTTCTTGTGATTTGTGGATAATTAACACAACACATCTTTCAAAGTTATTCACCGAAGGTGAATAGTGGTTTTAGTATATACCACACAGAAACCAAAAAAAACACAGTTATTTCTGTCGATACACCAAAATATGGTAAGAAACTAATTTGTTTACACGCGATTTTGTCTCTTCGGCTGCTTGGAGGTGACTAGTACCTACTAATCATTTCCGAAGCAGCCAATCAGCGCGCTCGAAAAGCACAAGCCACTTCTGTGGTATAAACTAATTATTATTATCAATCTCTAAAAAATTTCAAAATCATTATGTCTCATATTGATCACGATTTCTTGCACGGGTTCCTAAACTTAACCCACTCACCCACCGTTCCAGTCCTCTTTTTCCTTTTACCTTCTCATATATGTACTTAATCTTCTCTCTTTTTTGCTTTTTTCTTGTTTACTTTTCGATTCATTCCATTTCACTGAATTTTTTAAACGTTCTCCTTTCCTTCCAACATTTTAGAAATTCTATTGGATAATCGTTTCTATTTCTTTTTAGATGCAAATCCCCTGCAAATTCATGACCAAGTAGTTTTCCTGCCTGAGAACATCAACAACGAAACGGTGGCCGTGAATGTTACTGTAAATACAGTTCTGTCCTCCCTGGTGCGGCCATTTGTGTTTAACATAGATGGTGTCACACAACCACTACAGTCACGCGTTGGCTTAGGGCGAAAGCGACGTAGTTTTGGAATGGACTCTCCTTGTATACAGCTTGGTCCTTGCCCTCAATTCTTGGTCGATCCCTGCTTAAAGGCAGGCGCAGTCAAACCAGAAAATTATTTCTGCATTCATCAATTCACTGGACGAATGAGGGTAACGCAAGACTTTGTGTTCAAAGAAGGTGAACTCTTTGATTTACAAATCCGCGTGACAGACAGCGATCACTGGGGAGTAACCGCAAACACGGCCAGTATCAGAATCATTTCTGGCGACCCGTGTAAGAACATCCAACAAATTTATGATGAAGCCGTCAAATATTGCATCAAACTCAAGAAATCAGAGTCTGTCGATGGAGAAAAGTGGTGCTTGACTGAGCTGTGCATAGAAGCTGCCCATGACTGGAAAGAAGCACTTAACAATGCAAGTCAAGTGCCAGAGAAGAACTGTTCGGCGGATCCCCATCATCTCGCCACAGTCATGCGCGAACACCCACGCTGTGGTAAGTCACGGATTGAACAGTCGACTCCATCCCAGCTCCTTCGCAGTTTTTTTGGTCCTATTGCAGAACACATTTTTTTTCTCAGAGAAAGCGTTGCATGACCAAAAAGCAACGACTGCGAAGAAGACTGGAGTCGACTCCCTAAAACAGGAAGAGAAATACGTTGTTTACGGTATCGATTGATACAGTTTGTTACGTTACCCCACCCCCACCCCCATTGTCCACACAAAACACTCGAAAACACTAATGTAAAGGACAGAATGTGATTTTTTTCACGTCATCGTTTTGAAAAACATCTGTATTCACTTGTCCACAATAGAAATTGGGCGTTTTTAAAAGACTCCACTATTGAAATCGTCCTCGAGAGTGTTCTCTTTCATCAGGTGTTTTGGTTTGGACGAATGTGGATGTGAGGCCCAGTCTCACCGCGGTCAGAGAAGTAGAAAACTACTCAATGTATTGCAGAATGTTAATTGAGGTGTGTTATTGCCATCAATATGCATTTCGGATTTAATGCCACAGTCAGAAATTCGAAATGCGCATTATTGATATTCACAATTCAGAACTTTATTAAGATCTGATTGTCTTTTGCAAAAATTTGAACATGTTAGATTTTCAGTTCGGAAGTCTAAATTGACCACTACTGGTGTTCACATTAAATTAACTTAGTCGTAAGCTTCTTGAGATTCACAGGTTGAATTTTAATTTTTTTAATCTGAATTGTGTGTCTCAGATTAAGTTGCTCACGACTGAAATTCTCTCTTGTGAAAACTTTAATGACAAGTTTTCTCAGATATCCTTATAGCATGTTTTAAACTTGAAAGTATAGTATTTACGGGAAACGGCGATGGTTGAACTATTCTCCGTCTCCTTTTTTAGCCGTTCATCAGCTTGCGAACGCAAAGGTGTTTCCAGTTGTCGCTTCTCTCCACGTGTTAAACGTTTACAAGTACAATTTTTGCAGTTTATCTTGCGTTGTCGGACGCTGGTCTCTTCTAAATACGGCTCTGTTCTAAGAGCAGTTTCAAACTCTTTGCAAACAACGTTTGATGCTTTACTCACCCTTTTTAGCTTTTATCTTAGAAGGTTTCTGGAGCTGTTGCTGTTGGTAAGTATGTCGACATCGAATATGGCCTGGGCAAGTGTGTCAAGGATTAACCACCTCGAAGAGCCTGCTGGGGGATCATAGCTTGAGATTTTAAGCATTTGCATTTTAGAAGCGACGGCGACGTCTGTGGCAAATAAAACGCCGTTTTACCGCTCAATGGAAAAGTGCATGAGTAACTGGAATGAGTCCACTGTAACATGGGAAAGAGGTTGAAAGGTAAGTGTTACTTTTTACACATCTAGATTGAAATCATTTGCATTAAGTTTTGGGAGCAAATAAACTTGAACCAGTACGACAAAAAACGTTTCTTTCCTCTCTTTCTTGAGTATATGTAGAAGTTATGAAGGAGTTTCAAAATGGAGAAATTGATGAAGAGGTTGTTTTAGGTCCCGGGCGAAAAATTCTGTGCGAAAACTCTTCCGTACCAAACTCCACAAGATAAACCCTTACAAAGGTGATCGCTTAAAAGATCCCACCTTTGTAAAAAAAAAAATACTTTCCACCCATGAGAACTGGTTGCTTGGAATTCTTCGACTGTAATGCGAAGGCATTTTGTAACAGCGTTACCTCATGTCACGTCATGAAAATATTTCCATCGCTGACCTTCTCTCAAATAAAGCAAATATTCCACCGGAGATAAGGAAGTCAGTGGAAGGTGGTTGGCTCTCGTGAATTGATTTACAAAGAGGAGATTTGTGCGAGAAATTTCTGTGACTCAAAGGCCAGTACCCACAATTTAGTCTATTACTTATCGGACAAAGGAGTGAAAGAATAGTCGAACCATAATAAAGAGTGACCTCGTATTTGATGCACGGATCGCATAATCATTAATCACTCGGGGAGGGGGGAGGGGTTAATATTGTCCCTCAGCCATAGCGCTGAGTACTCAATGTCACGTACCCCGAGGTTTCACACGATGAAACATGATTAAACAAGATGAAACGATGAAACAAATCGAAACAGGAGGAATCAAGATGAAACAAAAATAAACGCTGATAGCACAAATTTAGTACCAATTCTTGACGAACGTCTGAAAATGACCGGTTTGTTTGTCTGAACGGGGATGTGCAATTTTCGTAACAAAAAAACCCATTCTTTTAGGGAACTGTATTCAAGAAGTGCCTGTCTTTCAAAAGTCGTTAAGCATAAAATGATGATAAATACAGAAAAAAAACTTGTCTGAAATGCTCCGGTTTTATTGGCATGGTAAAGTTTGCGTGAGCTTAGGATTTATTTCGCATTTCGAGTTCATTGTTGGAGTCGGTTTGAGACAATCCCCGTTCCTTTTTACGGAAAGAACCTAAACGTCATTTCCTCTTTAATTGGTGTTCTGAAATACGTTTTCTTTAAGAGCTGCTGTTCACAGAACTGAAAACCACTGGAAGGATGATGTTTGCGAAGGGAACTTTGATGCTATTTTTAATTCGAGAAGAGTTCTGTCAAAGTACTGTCAGGTATACTCCGGTTTGATCGGTATATTAAAGTTTACGTTAGCTTAAGATTTACTTCGTGTTTCGGGTTTCCTTATTGAGGTCATTTCCGGCGAATTGATGTATTGAATTGTTTTTCACTGAACTGAAAACCACTGCAAAGATGATGCGCACGAAAGAAACTTTGATGTTATTTTCAACTTTATTCGTCTTCGTCTTCGTTACACTAAGTCAATCGGCTGCAGGTAAGAGAGACTTTGAATGTTATCCTTTGCAGAATCAATTAAGTATCCATTGTGCATTGTCATCCGAGACGGGCCGAGTTCGCTTGACTACGAAGCGCATCACAGACACTTTAACCGACAAATGTACACGATAAGAAGAAACCTTCATTATATAAATAATAAATGCTATGAAGGAAGAATGGCTAAAGATTTCAATGTAGTCTGTGTTTGGATAATGCTTTCTTAGTTCATGCTCGGGTTTGAATGAAAGTCTGAGCTAATTCAAAAGTGCCTGTACGAAATTTCTCCCTAATCCTAACATTCGTATTCAAGCGCTGATGGCATACTGTTCCCCATTATTCCTACGTCATACAGCAGAATAAGAAACAGAACGATAAGCCGAAGATGCCTTTGACCAAGTTGTTCGTAAATTAGCGAAAAATTATTTGTAAATTGTTGATTTCTGTAGATCTAATCGAACACTAGCATTGCCTTTCTTCGATTCCTAACAGGGACATTAATTCATGAAAGCTGCTGGTTGTTACACCAGTTGACAAGCCGATCACACAAAATTGTGAGGACAAACTTTACAAAGTTGTGGAATTCTCGTTAAGTAGATAAGAAAGCGACAGGCAGATGTTTTGCAATATGTCATAGTATTCTTCATTGTCTTTGAGGATCAAGATATTACAGTTTGAAATGCACTCAAATCCTAACAAAAAGCTTGTATCTAGTTAACTTGGCTAATTTATGCGTTGATTTTTTTCATTATGAGCTACAACAATATGTGTTACACAAGCTCAATCTCTATCTAAACCTTTTTTTGTACAAGGAAAAGAACTGAAAGAGGAAGCTGTATATGGCAGTGATGATAGAAATGGTTTTGATTTTATTTGTCTTCGTCTTCGTTACACCAAGTCAATCGGCTGAGGGCAAGAGAGACTTTGAATGTTATCCTTTGCAGAGTCAACTAAGAATCAATTGCGCTTTGTCATCCGAGAAGGGCCGAGTTTGCTCGACTACAAAAGCGCATCACCGACAATTTTACCGACAAATTTACATGTCGAGACTAAAGATTTCAATGTAATGTTTGGATAATGAATTCTCAGTTCAAGCCCGGGTTTGGATGATAGCCTGACCTAATTTAAGAGTGCCTGTACGAAATTTCTCGCTAACATTTGCTTTCAAGCGCTGATGGTGCCTTGTTCCCCATCATTCCTGCGTCGTGTAGCAATATAAGAAACAGAACAATACGCCGAAGATGCCTTCGACCAAATTGTTCGTAAATTCGCGGAAACTTACTAGTAAACTGTTTTCTGTAGATCCAATCGAACACTTTCCCGGCATTCCCTTTATAATGCGTTCGATTCCTAACAGGGAATTTAATTCATGAAAGCTGCTGGTTGTTACACTAGAAGCCAATCACACAAAATTGCTGGGTAAACGTTAGAAACTTGTGGAATTTTCGTTAAGTAGATAAAGAAATTGACAACCAGATGCTTTGCATTATATCATAGTATTCTTCATTGTCTTTGAGGATCGAATTATTACAGTTCGAAATCCACTCAAATCCAAACAAAAAGCTTGTAGCTAATTAACTTAGCTAATTTATATGATGACTTTTTTTTTATCGTGAACGACAACAATACTTATTACACAAGCTGAATCTCTATCTAAACCTTTCATACACACATGAGGCGCGACTATCTGGTAGCACCATTTTATATTTTTATTAGGCGACCGACGGATTGTCTGGTCACAAAAATATACTCTTTTCCTGATTGAACTACTTGTAGTGGTCAAGAGAAACCAATAATGAACGTGATAGGGTTAAGAAATTAGGCGAGGATACTTATTCATTAGCAAAGTTTCAAGAAACGAGATTTACCGTAGGGAGCATACAGCATTTATTAAATTTCAGTGTTATTACCCTTAATATGGGAACACAATACCATTCGGTAAATAAGGGCTTTGTTTAGTTAGAGGAACAGGTCTTTCTTCTTTGAGAGATTTCTAAAGACCCACCCTTGACTTTCACTTTCTCCAATGAATTTGTAAACAGCCTTGCTGTTATTGCACATAGAGAAATAGTCAATTCAGCATCGAAAGTAATCTTTAATCGGGATCTTTGCCTTGGTTCTGCTAAACTTTGCCCTGTGATTGGTCCAGAAATCCCACGCCATCCTCTTAACCAATCAGAAAACAATAGCGACTTGGTCATTCGTGTCTTCCCGCGCTTCAAGAATTTAGCCAATGAAAATTTGAACCTTTTTATCTAATCGGTCGATGGGATAACTTTGGTTCTGGTTTTATGACGCTTAATCGAAAACTGCTCTTTTTTTCAAAGTGATTATACCCATTCCCTTATTCGTTTAGACCACAATTATGAATGAACCATGCATTTTATAGTATTCCTTTTCTTTGATTTCAGAAGCTTCTCTGATTGGTAACTATGACATCATTAGATGCTACGAAGTCGACATCACATTTCACTATCAAATTGACGGAGGGCTCACAAATAGCACCATAACACACACCAAAGCGCAGTTTTCTTCTCTTTTTGGACAAGCATCCGAACTTCTTAATCTTCAATCAAACTGCAGTGATGTCGTGTTCGCTACTAAAGATATACTCAGCTCTCTGCCGGGAGTGAAAAGTATTTTTTTTAGAATTCCAATGATATTTACAGCAACAACGAATGTGATAGATAGTCAAGTTTCAACAAAGATTACAGCTTGTATAAGTACCCTGACGAGAAAATATAAGGGAGACGTCGAGAGCAAGACTCCGAGTATATTCCAAAATGGCACCAGGTATAACAAGTATAATGTATCCACCATATCAGATAAGCGATCCTGCTGTGGCAAGAATATACCGCCACCCTGTTGTGCCGTGGGCTCAGTTAAAGTGTCGAGTACTAAATGTGGTAAGTAAAGAAGACGTTTGGATTTTTCGTTGTTTACGACGGTGTAATTTCACTTCACTGCAATGACCAAAGATTGCCGTGATTAGTTAGAATCGCAGTTGCTCTGACACCACGATTTGTATTATCAACAGTTAGGCCAGTTTGGTTATATTTTTCATCATTCCTGTTTTCTTCTGTTTTGTTTTTGAACACGAAACCACATTAGGTATTCGAGCGTTTGCTGTGTGTGAGCTTTATTGCTGTACGTACTGAAATGAGAATCCAAGTCAGGCGCGGATCTAGGAAAAATTTTCACCGATTTACTGCAAAACGAGCGCCGAAGGCACAAGCTCCAAGGGGGGTATGGGGGCATGCTCCCCTGGGAAACGTTTTCAATTTTAACTACCTGAAGTGCCCCTTCCTGGCTTTTTGAGTCAGTCAGAAGATATAGTTGCAGCAACTTGCACTTTAATTTATTGAAAATATATAATTATCTGTTTATTTTTTTCATTATGAAAATTCTCACCTATTTCCGTAAAACGGTGGAAACCGGTATGGATCCGCGCCTGCAAGTAAGCGTGAAAACCTTCAAAACTTCCGGGAAATGATGGAACATTATACAAACTAGCAGATGGAGTGACAGCTTTAGCTCTGGTCTGTGTTTTGTTTACTGATACAACACGATCTTTCTACCAATGACAGCCTGCGTTTTATCCGTCGTCGCCAACAGAGCATAAAAGGGGGGACTAAAGAACTAAAGAAAATTGACTGCTCAATTGTCCATAAGGGGAGGATCGTAAAAATATTACAAAGCCAATGTTTCATATTTGAAGATTTTTCCTGTACATATTTTACTTCTTTTGCTGTTGCTCGCTTGCCTTTAAATTTTCAATTGAGTACGGAAAGTGATCCTGGATTAATTTTGGATTTGTTTTACTTCCTTCGACCTGTGATTTGTTTGGGGAACTCGCGTCTCCATCTCAGCCAATCAGATGCAAAATTTAAGCTAATAACGACTTGGTCAATCTCGTTTTTCCGCGCTTCAAGCAGGTTGTCGTTGCTATTTTGAGTTCTCATTGGCTGATGATGACGCTAACCTTTTTTCCTATCGGCAGTTGTGATTACCTCGTTTTGGTTTTCCGACACTCAATTTAAAACTGCTCTAATATAATGTCCATTTATCGACTGATAGTACTTTTTCACGTTGCCTGTACTCACTGGATATTATTTCTTTAGGTTGTGCTCCTGGATTTCGTTACGCTCCTGGTTTTAGCAGTTCCTGTCTACGATGTACGTCAGACACATATCAAGATGAGAAAGGCCAAAGGGAGTGTAAGAAGTGTCCAGGAGAGAAACAAACATTTAACAAGACAGGAGTGTCGAGCGAGTCCCACTGTTTAGGTGAGCGCCAACAGTAAATTAAAAACAAAAATTAAAGAAGATGACTATGGCTGTCTCAAGTATTGAGTAATATTTGATCAATATCTCTAGTGGTCTTTCGATAACTGCTTCATCTTAATTCATTGATAAATTTGAGTTTGAAACGCTCTCCTTTTCTTAAAACATTTGAGAACTCCCTTTGTATAATCATTTCTTTTTCTTTTAGATGCAAATCCTCTGCAAATTCATGACCAAGTAGTCAAGTTCCTGCCTGAAAACATCAACAACGAAACGGTAGTCGCGAATGTTACTGTGAGCGCAGTTCTGTCTACCCTTGTTCGACCATTTGTGTTTTACATAGAAAGGGTCACACAACAACGACAATATGGCGAGATGTCAAGGCGAAAGCAGCGAAAGGTTGAAGTTGGCTCTCAGTGTATAGAGCCTGGTCCCTGTCCTCAAATCTCCGTCGATTTCTGTTTCGAGGCAGGCACCGTCAGACCAGAAAATTATTTTTGCATTCACCGATTCACTGGACGAATAAGGGTAACGCAAAACTTTGTTTTCAAGGAAGGTGAAGAATTTGAATTACAAATGCGAGTGAAAGACAGTGACCAAAGGGGAATCACCGAAAACACAGCCGTTATCAGACTCATTTCTGGTGACCCGTGCGGGTACGTCAATGCAATTTATGATGAAGCCGTGAAATATTGCATCAAGAATTCAGAATCTGTCGATGGAGAGAAAAGGTGCTTAAGTAAGCAGTGCACGAAGGCTGCCCATGATTGGAAAGAGCTTCTTCACAATGAGAGTAAAGTACAAAAAAAGAACTGTTCAGCTGATACTCATAATCTGGCAAATACTCTGCGCGAACATCCACGTTGCGGTAAGTCACGTGTTGAAGAGTCGACTCTATCGCAGCTTTTTTCGGTCTTGTCACGCAACTCGTTTTCTTTCCCAGAGAACAAGTGGCGTGACGAATAAGCAACGGCTGCGAAGGAGACTGGAGTCGACTTTCGAACTAACCTTGAAGAGAAATACGTTATTTTCAGTATTAATTGATACAGTGTGACATTCCCTTCTTTTCCCTATCGTCCACACGAAACGTCCTAAAACACTGGTTTTCACGTCCGGCCGTTTTGAAAAGAATTCGTTTTCGCCTATCCGCAAAATTAAAAGAAATAGGGCGTTTTCGATAAATTGAGCTTTCAATTCTCCACTTTTGAAACCGTCTTCGGTCAGACTGATAGAAAACCAGTTAACTGTGTTGCAGTAGGTTCCAAGTGTGTATATTTTTAAAACTGTACCAGTAATTCAGCCTTGGGCTGCAAGTGGTCCGAAATAAACTATATTATCATATTATCAGTATTGTAGAACCGTATTTTGGATATATCTTGCAGTCAGAAATCCGAAATAAACATTACTAATATGCTCCAAGCTATCCACAGGCTAGTCGTTTACGAGTACACTCTTCCAGTTTGTCGTCTGTTGTTAGGCGCTGGCTTCCTTTGACCTCAATTCAGCAGTTTCAAACTCTTTGTTAACAATGTTCAGTGTGTTACTCACACTTTTCAACTTTCATCTTGGTAGGTTCCAAGCAGCTTCGCCCATTATTTCCAGCGATGTTGCTGTTGGTAACAATTTCGACATCAAATATGGCGTACGGAGGTGCGACAGCAAATCGGCTGGCTGATTTACTTATACTCATTCTTCAATATATGTAAAACAAAAACTTACTGAGTCTCCGGTGGGCCTTTTTTTTTCTTATTAAGTGATTGCATTTTGAGACAAAGGATTAAACTTCACTTTATCATTGACAGTAGTTCTGTTCGTTGTTTCGGTAGGATATAATTCTAGTATGAGTTGATACTTGGGCGGACACAATCAGATTCCAAGCGGTTACACCTTAAGTTATCCTATCGATTACAGACATGCATTTGGCACATTTCTGTGTTGTCATACGTTCCACATGTAAACCCGAATAAAAATCATTTACAAACCTAATTATTGTATGCTTGAGTGGTGCAGTTTTGTTCCTTTCATGTCAGAAGGCAAGTAACCTTTGCAAAGCCACCCACCATCCCTTAACACCGTAAGATTGATATATATTCTCCACACCGCTCTCTCTACATTTCCTATGATGCCGACAAGGAGAATTTGATTGACAAACTGGAGCTCCTTAAAATGGTGATCATTTACTTTATCATATAAGGGGCAAAACTACTGAATCCTGATTGGTCAAGACAAAGGGCATTTTTTCTTAATTTTTGTAATTGCTCCGGGCAAAATTAATTGAAAATGATTGGCTGAAAATCGCTTAGCAACGGCTGCCAAGGTAAAGAAATTTCTGTTTGTTTTGTAGCAATGGCGTCCCGTTTTGCGCGAGATCAGTAAGAAAACATATTGCCCCTTATATTGTGAACAAGTAATCACATGGTTTCTCGTAAAATTAAGGATTAATATCACTTATGTTTTCGGAAGTTTCAGAAATTGCCCTCGTCGCTGCGCGACTCAGGCAATTTCAGCAACTTCCGAAAACACGCGTGATATTAATCCTTAATTTTACTCGGCCCCATGCGATTATCTATACTTATTCTCGTTGCTTTTGTATCTGATTTAAGAGTGACACCGCGAGGAGAAATTACAAGCCAGACATTCTGAGGCCCCTTGCCGATTTTTTTTTCTCTTTTTTTTTATTTTTCGAGGCAAGGGGGCGGCTGTACACGGAGTAGACTGTGAGTTGAACATAACTGTATGGCGAAGCTCGCTTTCAGAGAGGCAGGTGGTCAAGTTAGGGTCCTTTGACTCCAGCTTATTAATTACACTAATATTGGTGTTCCTTGTTACGATTGACACTCTTTAAGTTTTTCTTCAACTCAGAGTCTGGTTTTTAATCTTCTCTGTGACGGGTAGGAATATTTCTGACTTGCAGCGGTTTTGGTAGCTTGTTAAGATATCATGAATCATTTAAAATGGTTGGCAAAGGGTTTATATGTAACGTTTGGTTGAAGCCAAAATTTAACTGTGACGCGTGAATTTTACAGAAAGGCGAGCGTGATTCGTGAATTTATCAACTCGCATGAGGTGTGATTTGCCTCCCCAAACGCGAAATGTGGATTTTTACTTCATTTTCTTAAGAAACCTCGGCTTGTATATATATAAGATTTCCCTGAAACCTTAAAGATAAGTAAAAAGATTGGAAGTTTTAATTTTTAAATTCTTGACGGGTAAAATGCTGTTTAAAGAATACGTAACGGGTTAATTTTTCTAAAATGCATACGTGGAACGGGATAAGGATCCCCCTCCCTCCTCCCCCAGGAGGAAAACAAACATTTGCAAAAACAGGAATGACCAGCAATTCCAGCTGCTCAGGTGAGCCTGCAATATCAGGAAATTTGTCGGTAAGATGGAATAGAAAGGGCGCCCATGAGCTCAGATCACCAAGGCAGAAAGAGCTTCCCAACCTCTCTCCACCCTGGATATACCCTTCTGATATCCGTTCCGTTTTTTTATTTCTCTTGATAAACATAAGTTCACAGTATTGTGTGTTTACCTTGCAGGCCTTCCATTGATTGGTAACTACGACGTAAAACGGTGCTTTAAAGTAGACGCCATATTCCATTACCAAATCCCAGGAGGCCTTACAACTAACACCATCAAAAATATCACAGAAGAGTTTTACAGTTCTTTTCTGATTTTTCAAAATCTTTACCTAACTCTTCAAGAATGCAATGACGTAATTCTCACGATCAGAAATATAACATCATCTCCGCCAGGAGTTAGCAATGTTTACTTCAGAGTACCGGTAACATATACAGCATCAAATAACATAGCTGATGATCAAGTGACTTCGAATGTTACCACCTGTATAAACGCTGCAAATTTCACCTTGAAAGGATATATCGACCGAAACGCTCCACACAATGCTCAAAACAATACTACATACCAAATTATCCAGCCATCTTTCATGGAGAACGGGTCATGCTGTGGTGGGAGTCTACCGCCACCCTGTTGTGCTCTCATCTAAAGTTAGTAAAGGAATTGGTATAATTGCCAGGTTAAGACATCTTGTCTTATGGTCTAAAACTTTTGGAAAATGAGGAGATGAATGTTGATATACGCTGCTCAGAAATTTGTAAATATCTCTTGATAAAGTAACTCTTCGTTTAAGTCTTGTTCAATTGTATTATATATCTTGATAACTTTGCAATTGATTATTTAATTATTCAACGGACTTAATTTTATTTTATTTTATTTAACAATTGTATTTTTATTTAATGATTATCTTTGTTTAATTGTATCGGTATGTGATCATTAGCAGAGACAGCACTTGTTTTAGAAGGGTGGCCCGCCTAGAATAGCTTGCTAATTGCGGGTCACCTAGGACTGTGATAATATTGTATTGCTAACAAATAAATAAATTGAATTGAATTGAAAACAGCTTTGTGTTTTTCTCAAACGTCCCAGATTAATTGTATTACTTTTTCAGGTTGTTTGCCTGGATTTCACTTCGTCACCGGCCGTTCTTGTCTCCCTTGCCCTGCTGACACTTATCAGGATGAACAAAGACGAACATCTTGTAAAACTTGTCCAGTTAATACAGGAACATTTGGCAAAACAGGAATGACGAACCAGGCCAACTGCAAAGGTATGGCAACCACAAAACTGCGCTGAAGCACCTTCTCTCTTTTGTGGTTTCCACTCTGATATCCAAATAGGGGATTCATATTTGACTGTTATTAGGGAAACATAAAATCGTATGCAGTACTAACAAATCATATTTAAAGATTTTTCCTCTATGACTTTTTTTATCCTTTTTTCTGCTATAGATGATCACAGACTCGCAGGGTTATCAGTAATTATCACTGTTGCTTGCTAGCCTCCAAAACAAATTTTCAATTTAGTGTCGAAAATGATCCTGCATTGCTTTGGTTTTGCTCCACTTCGCTCTGTGATTGGTCCAGGAAACTCGCGCCACCATCTCAACCAATCAAATGCAAAACTAAAACCAATCATAACTTGGTCGCTCGCGTTTTCCTGCGCTTTAAGCAGGTTGCCTGTTTCTACTATGAATTCTCATTGGCTAATGATGAAGCTAACCTTTGTTCTGATTGGCAGTTGTGATTTCCTCGTTATGGTTTTCCAACACTCAATTGAAAACTGCTCTGATGTAATGTCTATTTTTTGATTGATTAAAGTTTTTCAGGCCACCCTTACTCACCGGATGTTATTTCTTTAGGTTGTGCTCCGGGATTTCGTTTCGCTCTTGGTTTTAACAGTTCCTGTCTCAGATCTCCATCAGATACATATCAGGATGAAAAAGGCCAAAGGGAGTGTAAGAAGTGTCCAGGAGAGAAACGAACATTTAACAAGACAGGAGTGTCGAGCGAGTCCCACTGTTTAGGTGAGCGCCAACAAAGTTTCAAACGAAATCGTTTTGTTAAAATCTATTGCTAAGACTGAACATAAAACTTATACCTAGGGTGAGTATAGGACCTCCCCAGCTTGCCACAAGTACTAGATATCCACAGATATTTAGTTGAAAACGAGACAGCGTATTAAATATATATATATATATATATATATATATATATATATATATATCTGAAGAATAAGTGTTGCACAATGTTCAATCAATCCTCGTTGTGATCTATGGATAATTAATTCAACGCATCTTTCAAAGTTATTCACCGAAGGTGAAAAGTGGTTTTAGTATATACCACACGGAAACCAAAAAAAAAATAGTTTATTTCTGTTGATATACCAAAATATGATAAGAAACTAAATTATTTACAGGTGATTTTCTCTTCGGTTGCTTGGAGGTGAATGGAACTTGCTAAACATTTCCGAACCAGCCAATCAGCGCGCTCGAAAAGCACAAGTCACTTCTGTGGTATATACTAATTATTATTATCAGTCTCTTAAAAAATCCGATGTAATAAGAAAAATCCAGGTCCCAATGGGATTTGAACCCACGACCCTCCGCGACCAAATCCCATCAGGGGACCTGGATTTTTCTTATTACATCGGATTATTTCATCTTTACACGCTCTCTTAAAAGATTCAAAATTATCATGTCTTATTGGTTACGAATTCCTCCACTGGTTCCTAAACTTAAACCCCCCACCCACCCATCCCGTCCATTTTTTTCCTTTTACCTTCTCATCTTCACTTTTTTGCTTTTTTTCTTGTTTACTTTTCTATTCATTCCATTTCACTGAATTTTTTAAACGCTCTCTTTTCCTTCGAACATTGTAGAATTTCTTTTGGATAATCGTTTCCTTTTCTTTTTGGATGAAAATCCTCTGCAAATTCATGACCAAGTAGTTTTCCTCCCTGAAAACATCAACAACCAAACGGTAGTCGTGAATGTTACTGTAGATACAGTTCTGTCTTCCCTGGTTCGGCCATTTGTGTTTAGCGTAGATGGTGTCACACAACCACTACAGTCACGCGTTGACTTAATGCGAGAGCGACGTAGTTTTGAAATTGGTTCTCATTGTATACAGCATGGTCCCTGCCCCAAATTCTCGGTCGATCTCTGCTTGAAGACAGGCGCAGTCAAACCAGAAAATTATTTCTGCATTCATCGATTCACTGGACGAATAAGGGTAACGCAAGACTTTGTGCTCAAGGAAGGCCAACTGTTTGATTTACAAATCCGCGTGACAGACAGCGATCACTGGGGAGTAACCGAAAACACGGCCAGTATCAGAATCATGTCTGGCGACCCGTGTAAGAACATCCAACAAATTTATGATGAAGCCGTCAAATATTGCATCAAAATCAAGAATTCAGAGTCTGTCGATGGAGAAAAGTGGTCCTAGACTGAAATGTGCATAAAAGCTGCCCATGACTAGAAAGAAGCACTTAAGAATGCAAGTCAAGTGCCAGAGAAGAACTGTTCGGCGGATCCCATCATCTCGCCACAGTCATGCGCCAACATCCACGTTGTGGTAAGTCACGGATTGAACAGTCGATTCCATCCCAGCTCCTTCGCAGCTTTTTTGGTCTTACTGCAGAACACGTTTTTTTTCTCAGAAAAAAAGTTGCATGACCAAAAAGTAACGACGACGAAGGAAACTGGAGTCGACTCCCTAAATCAGGAAGAGAAATACGTTGTTTACGGTATCCATTGATACAGTTTATTACGTTCCCCCGCCCCACCCCCATTGTCAACAAAAAACGCTCGGAAACACTAATGTAAAGACAGAATGTGATTTTTTTCACGTCATCGTTTTGAAAAACATCTGTAGTCACCTGTCCACAATAGAAATTGGGCGTTTTTAAAAGACTCCACTGTTAAAATCGTCCTCGACAGTGTTCTCTTTCATCAGGTGTCTTGGTTTGGACGAATGCGGATGTTAGGCCCAGTCTCACCGCGGTCAGACAACTAGAAAACTACTCAATGTATTGCAGAATGTTAATTGAGGTGTGTTATTTCCATAAATATGCATTTCGGATTTAATGTCACAGTCAGAAATTCGAAATGCGCATTATTAATATTCACAATTCAGAACTTTATTAAGAGATCTGATTGTGTTTTGCAAAAATTTGAACAAGTTAGATTTTCAGTTCGGAAGTCTAAATTGACCACTACTGGTGTTCACATTAAATTAACTTAGTCGTAAGCTTCTTGAGATTCACAGGTTGGATTTTAATTTTTTTAATCTGAATTGTGTGTCTCAGATTAAGTTGCTCACGACTGAAAACTTTAATGACAAGTTTTATCAGATTTCCTTATAGCATCTTTTAAACTTAAAAGTATAGTATTTACGGGAAACGGCGATGGTTGAACTTTTCTCCGTCTCCATTTTTAGCCGTTCATCAGCTTGCGAACGCAGAGGTTTTTCCAGTTGTCGCTTCTCTCCACGTGTTAGACGTTTCCAAGTACAATTTTTGCAGTTTATCTTGCGTTGTCGGACGCTGGTCTCTTCTAAATACGGCTCTGTTCTGAGAGCAGTTTCAAACTCTTTGCAAACAACGTTTGATGCTTTACTCACCCTTTTTAGCTTTTTTCTTAGAAGGTTTCTGGAGCTGTTGCTGTTGGTAAGTATGTCGACATCGAATATGACCTGGGCAAGTGTGTCAAGGATTAACCACCTCGAAGAGCCTGCTGGGGGATCATAGCTTGGGATTTTAAGCATTTGCATTTTAGAAGCGACGGCGACGTCTGTGGCAAATAAAACGCCGTTTTACCGCCCAATGGAAAAGTGCATGAGTAACTAGAATGAGTCCACTGTAACATGGGAAAGAGGTTGAAAGGTAAGTGTTACTTTTTACACATCTGGATTGAAAGCATTTGCATTAAGTTTTTGGAGCAAATAAACTTGAACCAGTACCACAAAAACCGTTTCTTTCCTCTCTTTCTTGAGTATACGTAGAAGTTATGAAGAAGTTTCAAAATGGAGAAATTGATGACGAGGTTGTTTAGGTCCCGGGCGAAAAATTATGTGCAAAAGCTCTTCCGTACCAGACTCCACAAGATAAACCCGTACAAAGGAAAGGTGATCGCTTAAAAGACCCCACCTTTGTAAAAAAGACAACTTTCCACCCACGAGAAGTGGTTGCTTGGAAAGCTTCGACTGTAATGAGAAGGCATTTTGTAACAGTGTTACCTCATGTCACGTCATATTAAAATTTCTATCGCTGACCTTCTCTCAAATAAAGCAAATATTCCACCGGAGATAAGGAAGTCCGTGGAAGTTGGCTGGCTCTCATGAATTGATTTACAAAGAGGAGATTTGTGCGAGAAATTGCTGTGATTCGAAGGCCATTACCCACAATTTAGTCTATTATTTATCGGACAAAGGAATGAAAGAAAAGTCGAAAGATCATAAAGAGTGACCTCATATTTGATATACGGATCGCATGATCATTAATCACTCGGGGAGGGGGGAGGGGTTAATATTGTCCCTCAGCCATAGTGCTGAGTACTCAATGTCACGTACCCCGAGGTTTCACACGATGAAACAAGATGAAACGATGAAACAAAACGAAACAGGATGAATCAAGATGAAACAAAAATGAAACAAGACGAAACGCTGATAGCACAAACTTTGTACAAATTCTTGACGAACATCTGAAAATGACCGGTCTGTTTGTGTGAAGGGGGATGTGTAATTTTCGTAACGCAAAAGCACTCATTCTCCGAGGACTGTATTCGAGAAGTGCCTGTCTTTCAAAAGTCGTTACTCATAAAATGATAATAAAAAAAAAGAAAAAAAACTTGTCTAAAATGCTCCGGTTTTATTGGCATGGTAAAGTTTGCGTGAGCTTAGGATTTATTTCGCGTTTCAAGTTCAATTGTTTGAGTCGGTTTGAGACAATCCCCTTTCCTTTTTACGGAAAGCACCTAAACGTCATTTCCGCTTTAATTGGTGTTCTGAAATACGTTTTCTTAAAGACCTGCTGTTCACAGAACTGAAAACCACTGGAAAGATGATGTGTGCGAAGGGAACTTTGATGCTATTTTTAACTTTATTCGTCTTTTTCTCCGTCATACCAAGGCAATCGACTACAGGTAAGAAATCAGATATGAAACTAAAAACAATAGCGACTTGGTCATTTGTCAGATACAATGAAATATATGAAGTTCATATATTTTGAACTGCGGTATTAGATACATATGGTGCACGATCCTCGCAGTAGATAGCGCTATTTAAGCAATAGCGAAAATCAGACCGTGCACCATATGTATCTAATACCGCAGTTCAAAATATATGAACTTCATATATTTCATTGTATCTGATTTATCACTTTCACGGGTTTATTACGAATCAGCTTAACGGCCTGCTCCCAGTTGGCTTGTTAGCTCAATTGTAGAGCGCTGCACTAGTATCGCAGAGGTCAGTGGTTCGAATCCCGTACAGGCCTGATTTTTTTCAGGTCTGATTTTCGCTATTGCTTAAATAGCGCTATCTACTGCGAGGATCGTGCACCATATATTGGTCATTTGTGTTTTCCCGCTTGAAGAATTTAGCCAATGTCAATGTAAACCTTTTTCTCTATTGATCGTAAGGATTACTTTGGTTCTGTTTGTTTTACACTGAATTGAAAACTGCTCTACAAGTTTTAATGAACCATGTAGTTTATAATTTTATTTTCTTTGATTTCAGAAGCTTCTCTGATTGGTAACTACGACATAATGAGATGCTACGAAGTCGACGTCACATTCCACTATCAAATTGACGGAGGGCTCACAAATAGCACCATAACAAACACCAAAGTGCAGTTTTCTTTTCTTTTCCAACAAGTTCCCGCCCTTCTCAAGTGCAGTGGTGTCCTGATCACCAGGAAAGATATACTCAGCTCTCCGCCGGGAGTGAAAAGTATTTTTTTTAGAATTCCAATGATATTCACTGCATCAACGAATGTGGCAGATAGTCAAGTTTCAACAAAGGTTACAGCTTGTATAAATACCCTGACGACAACATCTACTAAGGTAATCGTGGACAGCTACTCTCCGCGTATAACCCAAAATGGCACCAACTATGGCAAGTATAATTTATCCACTATATCAGCTAAGCGATCCTGCTGTGGTGGGAATATACCGCCACCCTGTTGTGCCGTGGGCTCAGTTAATGTGTCAAGTACTAAATGTGGTAAGTCAAGACAACGCGTGTTGTATATTTTTATTTGCAGTTGACCTTGGATCAGGAACAAGTCATTATTTTATCACCTGGGTGAGGGGGGGAGGTACGAAGGTGGAACATTTAACAAATAAAGAAGTCTTGACTATGTCCTGTTCTGTCGGAAACCACGTAGGAAGCGGCCAGAGTACGAAAGAATTGTGGGAGAAAACGCGTGACTACGTCACGTGTTTCTCTCGACTACTTGAGTGCTTAAGATATCTCTAGATATAATGGCCTTCAGGGGGGGGGGCATCATTGGCTACAAACAGAGTTTTAGGGAGGACTATAAAATATTGACTGCCACGAAACTGCCAATAAGGGGAGGATCATAAAAATGTTACAAAGTGTTTTGGAGGGATAAGGTATTTTTTTATGACACCCTACGACCACCCCTCCTCTCCCCCATCCCCAAAGATAATCACAGCATCGACGAATATGGCAGATAGTCAAGTTTCAACAAAGATTACAGCTTGTATAAATACCCTGACGACAACATATACTAAGCTATTCGTCGACAGCAACACTCCGCGTAATTATGACCCAAAATGGCACCCACCTTGACAATTAAGTATAATTTATCCACTATATCAGCTAAGCGACCCTTCTGTGGTAGGAATATACCGCCGCCTTGTTGTGCCGTGGGCTCAGTTAATGTGCCCAGTGCTAAATGTGGTAAATCAATGAAACGTATGGATTTTGTTTGGAGGGAGGGGCGGACGACTTTGAGTTGGAACAAATGGCTCACATGGGGGGAAGGGGGGCAATTAGCTGCCAATGAGGGAAGAATCGTAAGAATATTACAAAGCCTTAGGATGGATCGAGTCAATTTTATTGAGACACGACAAGCATCCTCCGACCAACCCCCCTCCTCTACTCCCTGGCAATAAATAATTCTTAGTACCTAAGCCCAGTTTTTCTCCTTTCTTCAGGTTGTTTGCCAGGCTTCCATTTTGTTCCTGGCAGTTTATGTCAGCGTTGTCCTTCAGACACCTATCAGGACGAACAAGGTCAAAGTTCATGCAAGCAGTGTCCAGGAGGAAAACAAACATTTGGAAAAACAGGAATGACCAGCAATTCCAACTGCTCAGGTGAGCCCGCAATATCATGAAATGTGTCTGTAAGATGGGATAGAAAGAGCGCACATGAGCTCGGATGTACCAGGGCGGAGTGAGCTTCCCAACCTCTCTCTGCCCTGGATATACCCTTCCAATAGCCGTTCCGTTTTTTATTTCTCTTAATAAGCATCAAGTTCAAAGTATTTTGTGTTTACCATGCAGACCCTCCATTGATTGGTAACTACGACGTGAAGCGGTGCTTTGAGGTAGACGCCATATTCCATTACCAAATCCCTGGAGGCCTTACAACTAACGCCATCAGAAATATCACAGTGGAGTTTTACAGTTCTTTTCTGATTTTCAGCAATCTTTATCTTAATCTTCAACAATGCAATGGGGTGAATGTCACAGTCGGAAATGTAACATCATCTCCGCCAGGAGTTAGCCATGTTTACTTCAGAGTACCAGTTACTTATACAGCATCAAATCACATGGCTGATGATCAAGTGGCTTCGAATGTTACCACCTGCATAAACGCTGTAAATTTTACTTTGAAGGGATATATCGACCAAAACGCTCCAAAAATTGTCCAAAACAACGCCACATACCAAATTAACCAGCCATCTTCCATGGAGAAGAGGTCATGCTGTGGTGGAGATATACCGCCGCCCTGCTGTGCCGTTGGCTCAAACAGGGTGTCAAGTACTAAATGCGGTAAGAGTGTTGGTGTTTTTGTTGTTGTTGTTTTGTTTTTGTGTTTGCTTTTTTTGGGGGGGGGGGGGTAATAGACATTCAAACGATGAAAAACAACTATTGTGTTTTTCTCAAACGTTTAAGACTACTTGTATTACTTTTTCAGGTTGTTTGCCTGGATTTCACTTCGTCACCGGCCGTTCTTGTCTCCCTTGCCCTGCTGACACTTATCAGGATGAACAAAGACGAACATCTTGTAAAACTTGTCCAGTTAATACAGAAACATTTGGCAAAACAGGAATGACGAACCAGGCCAACTGCACAGGTGTGACAACAGCAACAAAACTGTGCTGAAACACTTTCTCTCTTTAGTAGTTTCCAATCTAATATCCAGTGGGGATAAAGAGCATAAAATAATCTATACATATGTAATATTTCAGATTTAAAGACTTCTCCTGTATGTATTTTACTTTTTTAATCTTTTTTTTTTCTATAGATGGTCCCCGGATCATCAACAGTTATCGCTGTTGCTTGCTAGCCTCTTGTATCGAAAATAATCCTGCATTGCTTTGGTTTTGTTTTACTTCTTTCTGAGCTTTTGTGATTAGTCCAGAAAACTCGCGCCACCGTCTCAACTAATCAAATGAAAAACTAAAGCTAATCCCAACTTAGTCACTCGCGCTTTCCCGCGCTTCAAGCAGGTTGCCTGTTTCTACTTTGAGTTCTTATTGGCAAATGATTGATGTTAAGCTTTGCTGACTGGTGGTTGTAATTTCCTTGGGTTTTGTTTTCCGACACTCAGTTGGAAACTGCTTTGATAAAATGTCGAATGACTGAACTTTTTCTGGCCGCCCTTACTCACCGGATGTTACTTCTTCGACTACAAAAGCGCATCACCGACAATTTTACCGACAAATTTACATGTCGAGACTAAAGATTTCAATGTAATGTTTGGATAATGAATTCTCAGTTCAAGCCCGGGTTTGGATGATAGCCTGACCTAATTTAAGAGTGCCTGTACGAAATTTCTCGCTAACATTTGCTTTCAAGCGCTGATGGTGCCTTGTTCCCCATCATTCCTGCGTCGTGTAGCAGTATAAGAAACAGAACAATACACCGAAGATGCCTTCGACCAAATTGTTCGTAAATTCGCGGAAACTTACTAGTAAACTGTTTTCTGTAGATCCAATCGAACACTTTCCCGGCATTCCCTTTATAATGCGTTCGATTCCTAACAGGGAATTTAATTCATGAAAGCTGCTGGTTGTTACACTAGAAGCCAATCACACAAAATTGCTGGGTAAACGTTAGAAACTTGTGGAATTTTCGTCAAGTAGATAAAGAAATTGACAAGCAGATGTTTTGCATTATATCATAGTATTCTTCATTGTCTTTGAGGATCGAATTATTACAGTTCGAAATCCACTCAAATCCAAACAAAAAGCTTGTAGCTAATTAACTTAGCTAATTTATATGATGACTTCTTTTTTATCGTGAACGACAACAATACTTATTACACAAGCTGAATCTCTATCTAAACCTTTCATACACACATGAGGCGCGACTATCTGGTAGCACCATTTTATATTTTTATTAGGCGACCGACGGATTGTCTGGTCACAAAAATATACTCTTTTCCTGATTGAACTACTTGTAGTGGTCAAGAGAAACCAATAATGAACGTGATAGGGTTAAGAAATTAGGCGAGGATACTTATTCAATAGCAAAGTTTCAAGAAACGAGATTTACCGTAGGGAGCATACAGCATTTGCTAAATTTCAGTGTTATTACCCTTAATATGGGAACACAATACCATTCGGTAAATAAGGGCTTTGTTTAGTTAGAGGAACAGGTCTTTCTTCTTTGAGAGATTTCTAAAGACCCACCCTTGACTTTCATTTTCTCCAATCAATTTGTAAACAGCCTTGCTGTTATTGCACATAGAGAAATAGTCAATTCAGCATCGAAAGTAATCTTTAATCGGGATCTTTGCCTTGGTTCTGCTAAACTTTGCCCTGTGATTGGTCCAGAAATCCCACGCCATCCTCTTAACCAATCAGACTTAAAACTGAAAACAATAGCGACTTGGTCATTCGTGCCTTCCCGCGCTTCAAGAATTTAGCTAATGAAAATTTGAACCTTTTCATCTAATCGGTCGATGGGATAACTTTGGTTCTGGTTTTATGACGCTTAATCGAAAACTGCTCTTTTTTTCAAAGTGATTATACCCATTCCCTTATTCGTTTAGACCACAATTATGAATGAACCATGCATTTTATAGTATTCCTTTTCTTTGATTTCAGAAGCTTCTCTGATTGGTAACTATGACATCATTAGATGCTACGAAGTCGACATCACATTTCACTATCAAATTGACGGAGGGCTCACAAATAGCACCATAACACACACCAAAGCGCAGTTTTCTTCTCTTTTTGGACAAGCATCCGAACTTCTTAATCTTCAATCAAACTGCAGTGATGTCGTGTTCGCTACTAAAGATATACTCAGCTCTCTGCCGGGAGTGAAAAGTATTTTTTTTAGAATTCCAATGATATTTACAGCAACAACGAATGTGATAGATAGTCAAGTTTCAACAAAGATTACAGCTTGTATAAGTACCCTGACGAGAAAATATAAGGGAGACGTCGAGAGCAAGACTCCGAGTATATTCCAAAATGGCACCAGGTATAACAAGTATAATGTATCCACCATATCAGATAAGCGATCCTGCTGTGGCAAGAATATACCGCCACCCTGTTGTGCCGTGGGCTCAGTTAAAGTGTCGAGTACTAAATGTGGTAAGTAAAGAAGACGTTTGGATTTTTCGTTGTTTACGACGGTGTAATTTCACTTCACTGCAATGACCAAAGATTGCCGTGATTAGTTAGAATCGCAGTTGCTCTGACACCACGATTTGTATTATCAACAGTTAGGCCAGTTTGGTTATATTTTTCATCATTCCTGTTTTCTTCTGTTTTGTTTTTGAACACGAAACCACATTAGGTATTCGAGCGTTTGCTGTGTGTGAGCTTTATTGCTGTACGTACTGAAATGAGAATCCAAGTCAGGCGCGGATCTAGGAAAAATTTTCACCGATTTACTGCAAAACGAGCGCCGAAGGCACAAGCTCCAAGGGGGGTATGGGGGCATGCTCCCCTGGGAAACGTTTTCAATTTTAACTACCTGAAGTGCCCCTTCCTGGCTTTTTGAGTCAGTCAGAAGATATAGTTGCAGCAACTTGCACTTTAATTTATTGAAAATATATAATTATCTGTTTATTTTTTTCATTATGAAAATTCTCACCTATTTCCGTAAAACGGTGGAAACCGGTATGGATCCGCGCCTGCAAGTAAGCGTGAAAACCTTCAAAACTTCCGGGAAATGATGGAACATTATACAAACTAGCAGATGGAGTGACAGCTTTAGCTCTGGTCTGTGTTTTGTTTACTGATACAACACGATCTTTCTACCAATGACAGCCTGCGTTTTATCCGTCGTCGCCAACAGAGCATAAAAGGGGGGACTAAAGAACTAAAGAAAATTGACTGCTCAATTGTCCATAAGGGGAGGATCGTAAAAATATTACAAAGCCAATGTTTCATATTTGAAGATTTTTCCTGTACATATTTTACTTCTTTTGCTGTTGCTCGCTTGCCTTTAAATTTTCAATTGAGTACGGAAAGTGATCCTGGATTAATTTTGGATTTGTTTTACTTCCTTCGACCTGTGATTTGTTTGGGGAACTCGCGTCTCCATCTCAGCCAATCAGATGCAAAATTTAAGCTAATAACGACTTGGTCAATCTCGTTTTTCCGCGCTTCAAGCAGGTTGTCGTTGCTATTTTGAGTTCTCATTGGCTGATGATGACGCTAACCTTTTTTCCTATCGGCAGTTGTGATTACCTCGTTTTGGTTTTCCGACACTCAATTTAAAACTGCTCTAATATAATGTCCATTTATCGACTGATAGTACTTTTTCACGTTGCCTGTACTCACTGGATATTATTTCTTTAGGTTGTGCTCCTGGATTTCGTTACGCTCCTGGTTTTAGCAGTTCCTGTCTACGATGTACGTCAGACACATATCAAGATGAGAAAGGCCAAAGGGAGTGTAAGAAGTGTCCAGGAGAGAAACAAACATTTAACAAGACAGGAGTGTCGAGCGAGTCCCACTGTTTAGGTGAGCGCCAACAGTAAATTAAAAACAAAAATTAAAGAAGATGACTATGGCTGTCTCAAGTATTGAGTAATATTTGATCAATATCTCTAGTGGTCTTTCGATAACTGCTTCATCTTAATTCATTGATAAATTTGAGTTTGAAACGCTCTCCTTTTCTTAAAACATTTGAGAACTCCCTTTGTATAATCATTTCTTTTTCTTTTAGATGCAAATCCTCTGCAAATTCATGACCAAGTAGTCAAGTTCCTGCCTGAAAACATCAACAACGAAACGGTAGTCGCGAATGTTACTGTGAGCGCAGTTCTGTCTACCCTTGTTCGACCATTTGTGTTTTACATAGAAAGGGTCACACAACAACGACAATATGGCGAGATGTCAAGGCGAAAGCAGCGAAAGGTTGAAGTTGGCTCTCAGTGTATAGAGCCTGGTCCCTGTCCTCAAATCTCCGTCGATTTCTGTTTCGAGGCAGGCACCGTCAGACCAGAAAATTATTTTTGCATTCACCGATTCACTGGACGAATAAGGGTAACGCAAAACTTTGTTTTCAAGGAAGGTGAAGAATTTGAATTACAAATGCGAGTGAAAGACAGTGACCAAAGGGGAATCACCGAAAACACAGCCGTTATCAGACTCATTTCTGGTGACCCGTGCGGGTACGTCAATGCAATTTATGATGAAGCCGTGAAATATTGCATCAAGAATTCAGAATCTGTCGATGGAGAGAAAAGGTGCTTAAGTAAGCAGTGCACGAAGGCTGCCCATGATTGGAAAGAGCTTCTTCACAATGAGAGTAAAGTACAAAAAAAGAACTGTTCAGCTGATACTCATAATCTGGCAAATACTCTGCGCGAACATCCACGTTGCGGTAAGTCACGTGTTGAAGAGTCGACTCTATCGCAGCTTTTTTCGGTCTTGTCACGCAACTCGTTTTCTTTCCCAGAGAACAAGTGGCGTGACGAATAAGCAACGGCTGCGAAGGAGACTGGAGTCGACTTTCGAACTAACCTTGAAGAGAAATACGTTATTTTCAGTATTAATTGATACAGTGTGACATTCCCTTCTTTTCCCTATCGTCCACACGAAACGTCCTAAAACACTGGTTTTCACGTCCGGCCGTTTTGAAAAGAATTCGTTTTCGCCTATCCGCAAAATTAAAAGAAATAGGGCGTTTTCGATAAATTGAGCTTTCAATTCTCCACTTTTGAAACCGTCTTCGGTCAGACTGATAGAAAACCAGTTAACTGTGTTGCAGTAGGTTCCAAGTGTGTATATTTTTAAAACTGTACCAGTAATTCAGCCTTGGGCTGCAAGTGGTCCGAAATAAACTATATTATCATATTATCAGTATTGTAGAACCGTATTTTGGATATATCTTGCAGTCAGAAATCCGAAATAAACATTACTAATATGCTCCAAGCTATCCACAGGCTAGTCGTTTACGAGTACACTCTTCCAGTTTGTCGTCTGTTGTTAGGCGCTGGCTTCCTTTGACCTCAATTCAGCAGTTTCAAACTCTTTGTTAACAATGTTCAGTGTGTTACTCACACTTTTCAACTTTCATCTTGGTAGGTTCCAAGCAGCTTCGCCCATTATTTCCAGCGATGTTGCTGTTGGTAACAATTTCGACATCAAATATGGCGTACGGAGGTGCGACAGCAAATCGGCTGGCTGATTTACTTATACTCATTCTTCAATATATGTAAAACAAAAACTTACTGAGTCTCCGGTGGGCCTTTTTTTTTCTTATTAAGTGATTGCATTTTGAGACAAAGGATTAAACTTCACTTTATCATTGACAGTAGTTCTGTTCGTTGTTTCGGTAGGATATAATTCTAGTATGAGTTGATACTTGGGCGGACACAATCAGATTCCAAGCGGTTACACCTTAAGTTATCCTATCGATTACAGACATGCATTTGGCACATTTCTGTGTTGTCATACGTTCCACATGTAAACCCGAATAAAAATCATTTACAAACCTAATTATTGTATGCTTGAGTGGTGCAGTTTTGTTCCTTTCATGTCAGAAGGCAAGTAACCTTTGCAAAGCCACCCACCATCCCTTAACACCGTAAGATTGATATATATTCTCCACACCGCTCTCTCTACATTTCCTATGATGCCGACAAGGAGAATTTGATTGACAAACTGGAGCTCCTTAAAATGGTGATCATTTACTTTATCATATAAGGGGCAAAACTACTGAATCCTGATTGGTCAAGACAAAGGGCATTTTTTCTTAATTTTTGTAATTGCTCCGGGCAAAATTAATTGAAAATGATTGGCTGAAAATCGCTTAGCAACGGCTGCCAAGGTAAAGAAATTTCTGTTTGTTTTGTAGCAATGGCGTCCCGTTTTGCGCGAGATCAGTAAGAAAACATATTGCCCCTTATATTGTGAACAAGTAATCACATGGTTTCTCGTAAAATTAAGGATTAATATCACTTATGTTTTCGGAAGTTTCAGAAATTGCCCTCGTCGCTGCGCGACTCAGGCAATTTCAGCAACTTCCGAAAACACGCGTGATATTAATCCTTAATTTTACTCGGCCCCATGCGATTATCTATACTTATTCTCGTTGCTTTTGTATCTGATTTAAGAGTGACACCGCGAGGAGAAATTACAAGCCAGACATTCTGAGGCCCCTTGCCGATTTTTTTTTCTCTTTTTTTTTATTTTTCGAGGCAAGGGGGCGGCTGTACACGGAGTAGACTGTGAGTTGAACATAACTGTATGGCGAAGCTCGCTTTCAGAGAGGCAGGTGGTCAAGTTAGGGTCCTTTGACTCCAGCTTATTAATTACACTAATATTGGTGTTCCTTGTTACGATTGACACTCTTTAAGTTTTTCTTCAACTCAGAGTCTGGTTTTTAATCTTCTCTGTGACGGGTAGGAATATTTCTGACTTGCAGCGGTTTTGGTAGCTTGTTAAGATATCATGAATCATTTAAAATGGTTGGCAAAGGGTTTATATGTAACGTTTGGTTGAAGCCAAAATTTAACTGTGACGCGTGAATTTTACAGAAAGGCGAGCGTGATTCGTGAATTTATCAACTCGCATGAGGTGTGATTTGCCTCCCCAAACGCGAAATGTGGATTTTTACTTCATTTTCTTAAGAAACCTCGGCTTGTATATATATAAGATTTCCCTGAAACCTTAAAGATAAGTAAAAAGATTGGAAGTTTTAATTTTTAAATTCTTGACGGGTAAAATGCTGTTTAAAGAATACGTAACGGGTTAATTTTTCTAAAATGCATACGTGGAACGGGATAAGGATCCCCCTCCCTCCTCCCCCAGGAGGAAAACAAACATTTGCAAAAACAGGAATGACCAGCAATTCCAGCTGCTCAGGTGAGCCTGCAATATCAGGAAATTTGTCGGTAAGATGGAATAGAAAGGGCGCCCATGAGCTCAGATCACCAAGGCAGAAAGAGCTTCCCAACCTCTCTCCACCCTGGATATACCCTTCTGATATCCGTTCCGTTTTTTTATTTCTCTTGATAAACATAAGTTCACAGTATTGTGTGTTTACCTTGCAGGCCTTCCATTGATTGGTAACTACGACGTAAAACGGTGCTTTAAAGTAGACGCCATATTCCATTACCAAATCCCAGGAGGCCTTACAACTAACACCATCAAAAATATCACAGAAGAGTTTTACAGTTCTTTTCTGATTTTTCAAAATCTTTACCTAACTCTTCAAGAATGCAATGACGTAATTCTCACGATCAGAAATATAACATCATCTCCGCCAGGAGTTAGCAATGTTTACTTCAGAGTACCGGTAACATATACAGCATCAAATAACATAGCTGATGATCAAGTGACTTCGAATGTTACCACCTGTATAAACGCTGCAAATTTCACCTTGAAAGGATATATCGACCGAAACGCTCCACACAATGCTCAAAACAATACTACATACCAAATTATCCAGCCATCTTTCATGGAGAACGGGTCATGCTGTGGTGGGAGTCTACCGCCACCCTGTTGTGCTCTCATCTAAAGTTAGTAAAGGAATTGGTATAATTGCCAGGTTAAGACATCTTGTCTTATGGTCTAAAACTTTTGGAAAATGAGGAGATGAATGTTGATATACGCTGCTCAGAAATTTGTAAATATCTCTTGATAAAGTAACTCTTCGTTTAAGTCTTGTTCAATTGTATTATATATCTTGATAACTTTGCAATTGATTATTTAATTATTCAACGGACTTAATTTTATTTTATTTTATTTAACAATTGTATTTTTATTTAATGATTATCTTTGTTTAATTGTATCGGTATGTGATCATTAGCAGAGACAGCACTTGTTTTAGAAGGGTGGCCCGCCTAGAATAGCTTGCTAATTGCGGGTCACCTAGGACTGTGATAATATTGTATTGCTAACAAATAAATAAATTGAATTGAATTGAAAACAGCTTTGTGTTTTTCTCAAACGTCCCAGATTAATTGTATTACTTTTTCAGGTTGTTTGCCTGGATTTCACTTCGTCACCGGCCGTTCTTGTCTCCCTTGCCCTGCTGACACTTATCAGGATGAACAAAGACGAACATCTTGTAAAACTTGTCCAGTTAATACAGGAACATTTGGCAAAACAGGAATGACGAACCAGGCCAACTGCAAAGGTATGGCAACCACAAAACTGCGCTGAAGCACCTTCTCTCTTTTGTGGTTTCCACTCTGATATCCAAATAGGGGATTCATATTTGACTGTTATTAGGGAAACATAAAATCGTATGCAGTACTAACAAATCATATTTAAAGATTTTTCCTCTATGACTTTTTTTATCCTTTTTTCTGCTATAGATGATCACAGACTCGCAGGGTTATCAGTAATTATCACTGTTGCTTGCTAGCCTCCAAAACAAATTTTCAATTTAGTGTCGAAAATGATCCTGCATTGCTTTGGTTTTGCTCCACTTCGCTCTGTGATTGGTCCAGGAAACTCGCGCCACCATCTCAACCAATCAAATGCAAAACTAAAACCAATCATAACTTGGTCGCTCGCGTTTTCCTGCGCTTTAAGCAGGTTGCCTGTTTCTACTATGAATTCTCATTGGCTAATGATGAAGCTAACCTTTGTTCTGATTGGCAGTTGTGATTTCCTCGTTATGGTTTTCCAACACTCAATTGAAAACTGCTCTGATGTAATGTCTATTTTTTGATTGATTAAAGTTTTTCAGGCCACCCTTACTCACCGGATGTTATTTCTTTAGGTTGTGCTCCGGGATTTCGTTTCGCTCTTGGTTTTAACAGTTCCTGTCTCAGATCTCCATCAGATACATATCAGGATGAAAAAGGCCAAAGGGAGTGTAAGAAGTGTCCAGGAGAGAAACGAACATTTAACAAGACAGGAGTGTCGAGCGAGTCCCACTGTTTAGGTGAGCGCCAACAAAGTTTCAAACGAAATCGTTTTGTTAAAATCTATTGCTAAGACTGAACATAAAACTTATACCTAGGGTGAGTATAGGACCTCCCCAGCTTGCCACAAGTACTAGATATCCACAGATATTTAGTTGAAAACGAGACAGCGTATTAAATATATATATATATATATATATATATATATATATATATATATCTGAAGAATAAGTGTTGCACAATGTTCAATCAATCCTCGTTGTGATCTATGGATAATTAATTCAACGCATCTTTCAAAGTTATTCACCGAAGGTGAAAAGTGGTTTTAGTATATACCACACGGAAACCAAAAAAAAAATAGTTTATTTCTGTTGATATACCAAAATATGATAAGAAACTAAATTATTTACAGGTGATTTTCTCTTCGGTTGCTTGGAGGTGAATGGAACTTGCTAAACATTTCCGAACCAGCCAATCAGCGCGCTCGAAAAGCACAAGTCACTTCTGTGGTATATACTAATTATTATTATCAGTCTCTTAAAAAATCCGATGTAATAAGAAAAATCCAGGTCCCAATGGGATTTGAACCCACGACCCTCCGCGACCAAATCCCATCAGGGGACCTGGATTTTTCTTATTACATCGGATTATTTCATCTTTACACGCTCTCTTAAAAGATTCAAAATTATCATGTCTTATTGGTTACGAATTCCTCCACTGGTTCCTAAACTTAAACCCCCCACCCACCCATCCCGTCCATTTTTTTCCTTTTACCTTCTCATCTTCACTTTTTTGCTTTTTTTCTTGTTTACTTTTCTATTCATTCCATTTCACTGAATTTTTTAAACGCTCTCTTTTCCTTCGAACATTGTAGAATTTCTTTTGGATAATCGTTTCCTTTTCTTTTTGGATGAAAATCCTCTGCAAATTCATGACCAAGTAGTTTTCCTCCCTGAAAACATCAACAACCAAACGGTAGTCGTGAATGTTACTGTAGATACAGTTCTGTCTTCCCTGGTTCGGCCATTTGTGTTTAGCGTAGATGGTGTCACACAACCACTACAGTCACGCGTTGACTTAATGCGAGAGCGACGTAGTTTTGAAATTGGTTCTCATTGTATACAGCATGGTCCCTGCCCCAAATTCTCGGTCGATCTCTGCTTGAAGACAGGCGCAGTCAAACCAGAAAATTATTTCTGCATTCATCGATTCACTGGACGAATAAGGGTAACGCAAGACTTTGTGCTCAAGGAAGGCCAACTGTTTGATTTACAAATCCGCGTGACAGACAGCGATCACTGGGGAGTAACCGAAAACACGGCCAGTATCAGAATCATGTCTGGCGACCCGTGTAAGAACATCCAACAAATTTATGATGAAGCCGTCAAATATTGCATCAAAATCAAGAATTCAGAGTCTGTCGATGGAGAAAAGTGGTCCTAGACTGAAATGTGCATAAAAGCTGCCCATGACTAGAAAGAAGCACTTAAGAATGCAAGTCAAGTGCCAGAGAAGAACTGTTCGGCGGATCCCATCATCTCGCCACAGTCATGCGCCAACATCCACGTTGTGGTAAGTCACGGATTGAACAGTCGATTCCATCCCAGCTCCTTCGCAGCTTTTTTGGTCTTACTGCAGAACACGTTTTTTTTCTCAGAAAAAAAGTTGCATGACCAAAAAGTAACGACGACGAAGGAAACTGGAGTCGACTCCCTAAATCAGGAAGAGAAATACGTTGTTTACGGTATCCATTGATACAGTTTATTACGTTCCCCCGCCCCACCCCCATTGTCAACAAAAAACGCTCGGAAACACTAATGTAAAGACAGAATGTGATTTTTTTCACGTCATCGTTTTGAAAAACATCTGTAGTCACCTGTCCACAATAGAAATTGGGCGTTTTTAAAAGACTCCACTGTTAAAATCGTCCTCGACAGTGTTCTCTTTCATCAGGTGTCTTGGTTTGGACGAATGCGGATGTTAGGCCCAGTCTCACCGCGGTCAGACAACTAGAAAACTACTCAATGTATTGCAGAATGTTAATTGAGGTGTGTTATTTCCATAAATATGCATTTCGGATTTAATGTCACAGTCAGAAATTCGAAATGCGCATTATTAATATTCACAATTCAGAACTTTATTAAGAGATCTGATTGTGTTTTGCAAAAATTTGAACAAGTTAGATTTTCAGTTCGGAAGTCTAAATTGACCACTACTGGTGTTCACATTAAATTAACTTAGTCGTAAGCTTCTTGAGATTCACAGGTTGGATTTTAATTTTTTTAATCTGAATTGTGTGTCTCAGATTAAGTTGCTCACGACTGAAAACTTTAATGACAAGTTTTATCAGATTTCCTTATAGCATCTTTTAAACTTAAAAGTATAGTATTTACGGGAAACGGCGATGGTTGAACTTTTCTCCGTCTCCATTTTTAGCCGTTCATCAGCTTGCGAACGCAGAGGTTTTTCCAGTTGTCGCTTCTCTCCACGTGTTAGACGTTTCCAAGTACAATTTTTGCAGTTTATCTTGCGTTGTCGGACGCTGGTCTCTTCTAAATACGGCTCTGTTCTGAGAGCAGTTTCAAACTCTTTGCAAACAACGTTTGATGCTTTACTCACCCTTTTTAGCTTTTTTCTTAGAAGGTTTCTGGAGCTGTTGCTGTTGGTAAGTATGTCGACATCGAATATGACCTGGGCAAGTGTGTCAAGGATTAACCACCTCGAAGAGCCTGCTGGGGGATCATAGCTTGGGATTTTAAGCATTTGCATTTTAGAAGCGACGGCGACGTCTGTGGCAAATAAAACGCCGTTTTACCGCCCAATGGAAAAGTGCATGAGTAACTAGAATGAGTCCACTGTAACATGGGAAAGAGGTTGAAAGGTAAGTGTTACTTTTTACACATCTGGATTGAAAGCATTTGCATTAAGTTTTTGGAGCAAATAAACTTGAACCAGTACCACAAAAACCGTTTCTTTCCTCTCTTTCTTGAGTATACGTAGAAGTTATGAAGAAGTTTCAAAATGGAGAAATTGATGACGAGGTTGTTTAGGTCCCGGGCGAAAAATTATGTGCAAAAGCTCTTCCGTACCAGACTCCACAAGATAAACCCGTACAAAGGAAAGGTGATCGCTTAAAAGACCCCACCTTTGTAAAAAAGACAACTTTCCACCCACGAGAAGTGGTTGCTTGGAAAGCTTCGACTGTAATGAGAAGGCATTTTGTAACAGTGTTACCTCATGTCACGTCATATTAAAATTTCTATCGCTGACCTTCTCTCAAATAAAGCAAATATTCCACCGGAGATAAGGAAGTCCGTGGAAGTTGGCTGGCTCTCATGAATTGATTTACAAAGAGGAGATTTGTGCGAGAAATTGCTGTGATTCGAAGGCCATTACCCACAATTTAGTCTATTATTTATCGGACAAAGGAATGAAAGAAAAGTCGAAAGATCATAAAGAGTGACCTCATATTTGATATACGGATCGCATGATCATTAATCACTCGGGGAGGGGGGAGGGGTTAATATTGTCCCTCAGCCATAGTGCTGAGTACTCAATGTCACGTACCCCGAGGTTTCACACGATGAAACAAGATGAAACGATGAAACAAAACGAAACAGGATGAATCAAGATGAAACAAAAATGAAACAAGACGAAACGCTGATAGCACAAACTTTGTACAAATTCTTGACGAACATCTGAAAATGACCGGTCTGTTTGTGTGAAGGGGGATGTGTAATTTTCGTAACGCAAAAGCACTCATTCTCCGAGGACTGTATTCGAGAAGTGCCTGTCTTTCAAAAGTCGTTACTCATAAAATGATAATAAAAAAAAAGAAAAAAAACTTGTCTAAAATGCTCCGGTTTTATTGGCATGGTAAAGTTTGCGTGAGCTTAGGATTTATTTCGCGTTTCAAGTTCAATTGTTTGAGTCGGTTTGAGACAATCCCCTTTCCTTTTTACGGAAAGCACCTAAACGTCATTTCCGCTTTAATTGGTGTTCTGAAATACGTTTTCTTAAAGACCTGCTGTTCACAGAACTGAAAACCACTGGAAAGATGATGTGTGCGAAGGGAACTTTGATGCTATTTTTAACTTTATTCGTCTTTTTCTCCGTCATACCAAGGCAATCGACTACAGGTAAGAAATCAGATATGAAACTAAAAACAATAGCGACTTGGTCATTTGTCAGATACAATGAAATATATGAAGTTCATATATTTTGAACTGCGGTATTAGATACATATGGTGCACGATCCTCGCAGTAGATAGCGCTATTTAAGCAATAGCGAAAATCAGACCTGAAAAAAATCAGGCCCGTACGGGATTCGAACCACTGACCTCTGCTATACTAGTGCAGCGCTCTACCAATTGAGCTAACAAGCCAACTGGGAGCAGGCCGTTAAGTTGATTCGTAATAAACCCGTGAAAGTGATAAATCAGATACGATGAAATATATGAAGTTCATATATTTTGAACTGCGGTATTATATAGATATGGTGCACGATCCTCGCAGTAGATAGCGCTATTTAAGCAATAGCGAAAATCAGACCGTGCACCATATGTATCTAATACCGCAGTTCAAAATATATGAACTTCATATATTTCATTGTATCTGATTTATCACTTTCACGGGTTTATTACGAATCAGCTTAACGGCCTGCTCCCAGTTGGCTTGTTAGCTCAATTGTAGAGCGCTGCACTAGTATCGCAGAGGTCAGTGGTTCGAATCCCGTACAGGCCTGATTTTTTTCAGGTCTGATTTTCGCTATTGCTTAAATAGCGCTATCTACTGCGAGGATCGTGCACCATATATTGGTCATTTGTGTTTTCCCGCTTGAAGAATTTAGCCAATGTCAATGTAAACCTTTTTCTCTATTGATCGTAAGGATTACTTTGGTTCTGTTTGTTTTACACTGAATTGAAAACTGCTCTACAAGTTTTAATGAACCATGTAGTTTATAATTTTATTTTCTTTGATTTCAGAAGCTTCTCTGATTGGTAACTACGACATAATGAGATGCTACGAAGTCGACGTCACATTCCACTATCAAATTGACGGAGGGCTCACAAATAGCACCATAACAAACACCAAAGTGCAGTTTTCTTTTCTTTTCCAACAAGTTCCCGCCCTTCTCAAGTGCAGTGGTGTCCTGATCACCAGGAAAGATATACTCAGCTCTCCGCCGGGAGTGAAAAGTATTTTTTTTAGAATTCCAATGATATTCACTGCATCAACGAATGTGGCAGATAGTCAAGTTTCAACAAAGGTTACAGCTTGTATAAATACCCTGACGACAACATCTACTAAGGTAATCGTGGACAGCTACTCTCCGCGTATAACCCAAAATGGCACCAACTATGGCAAGTATAATTTATCCACTATATCAGCTAAGCGATCCTGCTGTGGTGGGAATATACCGCCACCCTGTTGTGCCGTGGGCTCAGTTAATGTGTCAAGTACTAAATGTGGTAAGTCAAGACAACGCGTGTTGTATATTTTTATTTGCAGTTGACCTTGGATCAGGAACAAGTCATTATTTTATCACCTGGGTGAGGGGGGGAGGTACGAAGGTGGAACATTTAACAAATAAAGAAGTCTTGACTATGTCCTGTTCTGTCGGAAACCACGTAGGAAGCGGCCAGAGTACGAAAGAATTGTGGGAGAAAACGCGTGACTACGTCACGTGTTTCTCTCGACTACTTGAGTGCTTAAGATATCTCTAGATATAATGGCCTTCAGGGGGGGGGGCATCATTGGCTACAAACAGAGTTTTAGGGAGGACTATAAAATATTGACTGCCACGAAACTGCCAATAAGGGGAGGATCATAAAAATGTTACAAAGTGTTTTGGAGGGATAAGGTATTTTTTTATGACACCCTACGACCACCCCTCCTCTCCCCCATCCCCAAAGATAATCACAGCATCGACGAATATGGCAGATAGTCAAGTTTCAACAAAGATTACAGCTTGTATAAATACCCTGACGACAACATATACTAAGCTATTCGTCGACAGCAACACTCCGCGTAATTATGACCCAAAATGGCACCCACCTTGACAATTAAGTATAATTTATCCACTATATCAGCTAAGCGACCCTTCTGTGGTAGGAATATACCGCCGCCTTGTTGTGCCGTGGGCTCAGTTAATGTGCCCAGTGCTAAATGTGGTAAATCAATGAAACGTATGGATTTTGTTTGGAGGGAGGGGCGGACGACTTTGAGTTGGAACAAATGGCTCACATGGGGGGAAGGGGGGCAATTAGCTGCCAATGAGGGAAGAATCGTAAGAATATTACAAAGCCTTAGGATGGATCGAGTCAATTTTATTGAGACACGACAAGCATCCTCCGACCAACCCCCCTCCTCTACTCCCTGGCAATAAATAATTCTTAGTACCTAAGCCCAGTTTTTCTCCTTTCTTCAGGTTGTTTGCCAGGCTTCCATTTTGTTCCTGGCAGTTTATGTCAGCGTTGTCCTTCAGACACCTATCAGGACGAACAAGGTCAAAGTTCATGCAAGCAGTGTCCAGGAGGAAAACAAACATTTGGAAAAACAGGAATGACCAGCAATTCCAACTGCTCAGGTGAGCCCGCAATATCATGAAATGTGTCTGTAAGATGGGATAGAAAGAGCGCACATGAGCTCGGATGTACCAGGGCGGAGTGAGCTTCCCAACCTCTCTCTGCCCTGGATATACCCTTCCAATAGCCGTTCCGTTTTTTATTTCTCTTAATAAGCATCAAGTTCAAAGTATTTTGTGTTTACCATGCAGACCCTCCATTGATTGGTAACTACGACGTGAAGCGGTGCTTTGAGGTAGACGCCATATTCCATTACCAAATCCCTGGAGGCCTTACAACTAACGCCATCAGAAATATCACAGTGGAGTTTTACAGTTCTTTTCTGATTTTCAGCAATCTTTATCTTAATCTTCAACAATGCAATGGGGTGAATGTCACAGTCGGAAATGTAACATCATCTCCGCCAGGAGTTAGCCATGTTTACTTCAGAGTACCAGTTACTTATACAGCATCAAATCACATGGCTGATGATCAAGTGGCTTCGAATGTTACCACCTGCATAAACGCTGTAAATTTTACTTTGAAGGGATATATCGACCAAAACGCTCCAAAAATTGTCCAAAACAACGCCACATACCAAATTAACCAGCCATCTTCCATGGAGAAGAGGTCATGCTGTGGTGGAGATATACCGCCGCCCTGCTGTGCCGTTGGCTCAAACAGGGTGTCAAGTACTAAATGCGGTAAGAGTGTTGGTGTTTTTGTTGTTGTTGTTTTGTTTTTGTGTTTGCTTTTTTTGGGGGGGGGGGGGTAATAGACATTCAAACGATGAAAAACAACTATTGTGTTTTTCTCAAACGTTTAAGACTACTTGTATTACTTTTTCAGGTTGTTTGCCTGGATTTCACTTCGTCACCGGCCGTTCTTGTCTCCCTTGCCCTGCTGACACTTATCAGGATGAACAAAGACGAACATCTTGTAAAACTTGTCCAGTTAATACAGAAACATTTGGCAAAACAGGAATGACGAACCAGGCCAACTGCACAGGTGTGACAACAGCAACAAAACTGTGCTGAAACACTTTCTCTCTTTAGTAGTTTCCAATCTAATATCCAGTGGGGATAAAGAGCATAAAATAATCTATACATATGTAATATTTCAGATTTAAAGACTTCTCCTGTATGTATTTTACTTTTTTAATCTTTTTTTTTTCTATAGATGGTCCCCGGATCATCAACAGTTATCGCTGTTGCTTGCTAGCCTCTTGTATCGAAAATAATCCTGCATTGCTTTGGTTTTGTTTTACTTCTTTCTGAGCTTTTGTGATTAGTCCAGAAAACTCGCGCCACCGTCTCAACTAATCAAATGAAAAACTAAAGCTAATCCCAACTTAGTCACTCGCGCTTTCCCGCGCTTCAAGCAGGTTGCCTGTTTCTACTTTGAGTTCTTATTGGCAAATGATTGATGTTAAGCTTTGCTGACTGGTGGTTGTAATTTCCTTGGGTTTTGTTTTCCGACACTCAGTTGGAAACTGCTTTGATAAAATGTCGAATGACTGAACTTTTTCTGGCCGCCCTTACTCACCGGATGTTACTTCTTCGACTACAAAAGCGCATCACCGACAATTTTACCGACAAATTTACATGTCGAGACTAAAGATTTCAATGTAATGTTTGGATAATGAATTCTCAGTTCAAGCCCGGGTTTGGATGATAGCCTGACCTAATTTAAGAGTGCCTGTACGAAATTTCTCGCTAACATTTGCTTTCAAGCGCTGATGGTGCCTTGTTCCCCATCATTCCTGCGTCGTGTAGCAGTATAAGAAACAGAACAATACACCGAAGATGCCTTCGACCAAATTGTTCGTAAATTCGCGGAAACTTACTAGTAAACTGTTTTCTGTAGATCCAATCGAACACTTTCCCGGCATTCCCTTTATAATGCGTTCGATTCCTAACAGGGAATTTAATTCATGAAAGCTGCTGGTTGTTACACTAGAAGCCAATCACACAAAATTGCTGGGTAAACGTTAGAAACTTGTGGAATTTTCGTCAAGTAGATAAAGAAATTGACAAGCAGATGTTTTGCATTATATCATAGTATTCTTCATTGTCTTTGAGGATCGAATTATTACAGTTCGAAATCCACTCAAATCCAAACAAAAAGCTTGTAGCTAATTAACTTAGCTAATTTATATGATGACTTCTTTTTTATCGTGAACGACAACAATACTTATTACACAAGCTGAATCTCTATCTAAACCTTTCATACACACATGAGGCGCGACTATCTGGTAGCACCATTTTATATTTTTATTAGGCGACCGACGGATTGTCTGGTCACAAAAATATACTCTTTTCCTGATTGAACTACTTGTAGTGGTCAAGAGAAACCAATAATGAACGTGATAGGGTTAAGAAATTAGGCGAGGATACTTATTCAATAGCAAAGTTTCAAGAAACGAGATTTACCGTAGGGAGCATACAGCATTTGCTAAATTTCAGTGTTATTACCCTTAATATGGGAACACAATACCATTCGGTAAATAAGGGCTTTGTTTAGTTAGAGGAACAGGTCTTTCTTCTTTGAGAGATTTCTAAAGACCCACCCTTGACTTTCATTTTCTCCAATCAATTTGTAAACAGCCTTGCTGTTATTGCACATAGAGAAATAGTCAATTCAGCATCGAAAGTAATCTTTAATCGGGATCTTTGCCTTGGTTCTGCTAAACTTTGCCCTGTGATTGGTCCAGAAATCCCACGCCATCCTCTTAACCAATCAGACTTAAAACTGAAAACAATAGCGACTTGGTCATTCGTGCCTTCCCGCGCTTCAAGAATTTAGCTAATGAAAATTTGAACCTTTTCATCTAATCGGTCGATGGGATAACTTTGGTTCTGGTTTTATGACGCTTAATCGAAAACTGCTCTTTTTTTCAAAGTGATTATACCCATTCCCTTATTCGTTTAGACCACAATTATGAATGAACCATGCATTTTATAGTATTCCTTTTCTTTGATTTCAGAAGCTTCTCTGATTGGTAACTATGACATCATTAGATGCTACGAAGTCGACATCACATTTCACTATCAAATTGACGGAGGGCTCACAAATAGCACCATAACACACACCAAAGCGCAGTTTTCTTCTCTTTTTGGACAAGCATCCGAACTTCTTAATCTTCAATCAAACTGCAGTGATGTCGTGTTCGCTACTAAAGATATACTCAGCTCTCTGCCGGGAGTGAAAAGTATTTTTTTTAGAATTCCAATGATATTTACAGCAACAACGAATGTGATAGATAGTCAAGTTTCAACAAAGATTACAGCTTGTATAAGTACCCTGACGAGAAAATATAAGGGAGACGTCGAGAGCAAGACTCCGAGTATATTCCAAAATGGCACCAGGTATAACAAGTATAATGTATCCACCATATCAGATAAGCGATCCTGCTGTGGCAAGAATATACCGCCACCCTGTTGTGCCGTGGGCTCAGTTAAAGTGTCGAGTACTAAATGTGGTAAGTAAAGAAGACGTTTGGATTTTTCGTTGTTTACGACGGTGTAATTTCACTTCACTGCAATGACCAAAGATTGCCGTGATTAGTTAGAATCGCAGTTGCTCTGACACCACGATTTGTATTATCAACAGTTAGGCCAGTTTGGTTATATTTTTCATCATTCCTGTTTTCTTCTGTTTTGTTTTTGAACACGAAACCACATTAGGTATTCGAGCGTTTGCTGTGTGTGAGCTTTATTGCTGTACGTACTGAAATGAGAATCCAAGTCAGGCGCGGATCTAGGAAAAATTTTCACCGATTTACTGCAAAACGAGCGCCGAAGGCACAAGCTCCAAGGGGGGTATGGGGGCATGCTCCCCTGGGAAACGTTTTCAATTTTAACTACCTGAAGTGCCCCTTCCTGGCTTTTTGAGTCAGTCAGAAGATATAGTTGCAGCAACTTGCACTTTAATTTATTGAAAATATATAATTATCTGTTTATTTTTTTCATTATGAAAATTCTCACCTATTTCCGTAAAACGGTGGAAACCGGTATGGATCTGCGCCTGCAAGTAAGCGTGAAAACCTTCAAAACTTCCGGGAAATGATGGAACATTATACAAACTAGCAGATGGAGTGACAGCTTTAGCTCTGGTCTGTGTTTTGTTTACTGATACAACACGATCTTTCTACCAATGACAGCCTGCGTTTTATCCGTCGTCGCCAACAGAGCATAAAAGGGGGGACTAAAGAACTAAAGAAAATTGACTGCTCAATTGCCCATAAGGGGAGGATCGTAAAAATATTACAAAGCCAATGTTTCATATTTGAAGATTTTTCCTGTACATATTTTACTTTTTTTTCTGTTGCTCGCTTGCCTTTAAATTTTCAATTGAGTACGGAAAGTGATCCTGGATTAATTTTGGATTTGTTTTACTTCCTTCGACCTGTGATTTGCTTGGAGAACTCGCGTCTCCATCTCAGCCAATCAGATGCAAACTTTAAGCTAATAACGACTTGATCAATCTCGTTTTCCCGCGCTTCAAGCAGGTTGTCGTTGCTATTTTGAGTTCTCATTGGCTGATGATGACGCTAACCTTTGTTCTGATCGGCAGTTGTGATTACCTCGTTTTCTTTTTCCGACACTCAATTTAAAACTGCTCTAATATAATGTAAATTTATCGACTGATAGTACTTTTTCACGCCGCCTGTACTCACTGGATATTATTTCTTTAGGTTGCGCTCCTGGATTTCGTTACTCCCCTGGTTTTAGCAGCTCTTGTCTCCGATGTCCGTCAGACACATATCAGGATGAGAAAGGCCAAGGGGAGTGTAAGAAGTGTCCAGGAGAGAAACGAACATTTAACAAGACAGGAGTGTCGAGCGAGTCCCACTGTTTAGGTGAGCGCCAACAATGTTTTAAAACGAAATCGTTTTGCGAAAACTTATTGTTAAGACTGAACATAAAACTTATACCTAGGGTGAGTATAGGACCTCCCCAGCTTGCCACAAGTACTAGATATCCACAGATTTAGTTGAAAACGAAACAGCGAATTAAAAAATTACATATCTGAAGAATAAGAGTTGCACAATGTTTAATCAATCTTCCTTGTAACCTATAGATAATTAATTCAACACATCTTTCAAAGTTATTCACCGAAAGGTGAATAGTGGTTTTAGAATATACCGCACAGAAACCAAAAAAAAAATAGTTTACTTCTGTCGATATACCAAAATATGATAAGAAATTAAATTGTTTACACGCGATTTTGTCTCTTCGGCTGCTTGGAAGTGAATAGCACTTGCTAATCACTTCCCAACCAACCAATCAGCGCGCTCGAACAGCACAATTCACTTCTGTGGTATATACCAATTATTATTATCAATCTCTTAAAAATTCAAAATTATCATGCCTTAGTGATCACGAATTCTTGCACTGGTTCTTAAACTTAACCCACCGCCCCCCATCCTCTCTTTCTTTTACCTTCTTATAAATGCACTTAATCTTCTCTCTTTTTAGCTTTTTTCTTTGTTTACTTTTCTATTCATTCCATTTTACTGAATTTTTGAAACGCTCCCCTTTCCTTCAAACATTTTATAATTCCTTTTGGATAATCGTGTCTATTTCTTTTTAGATGTAAATCCTCTGCAAATTCATGACCAAGTAGTTTTCCTCCCTGAAAACATCAACAACGAAACGGTAGTCGCGAATGTTACTGTAAATACAGTTCTGTCCTCCCTGGTTCGGCCATTTGTGTTTAATATAGATGGTGTCACACAACCACTACAGTCACGCGTTGACTTAGGACGAAAGCGACATAGTTTTGGAAATGGCTCTCATTGTATACAGCATGGTTCCTGCCCCCAAATCTTGGTCGATCTCTGCTTGAAGGCAAGCGCAGTCAAACCGGAAAATTATTTCTGCATTCATCGATTTACTGGTCGAATACGGGTAACGCAAGACTTTGTTTTCAAGGATGGTGAACTCTTTAATTTACAAATCCGCGTGACAGACAGCGATCACTGGGGAATAACCGAAAAGACAGCCACTATAAGAATCATTTCTGGCGACCCGTGTAAGAACATCCAACAAATTTATGATGAAGCCGTCAAACATTGCATCAAAATTAAGAAATCAGAATCTGTCGATGGAGAAAAGTGGTGCTTGACTGAGCAATGCACAGAAGCTGCCCATGACTGGAAAGAAGCACTTCGCAATGCAAGTCAAGTGCCAGAGAAGAACTGTTCGGCGGATCCCCATCATCTCGCAACAGTCATGCGCGAACATCTACGTTGTGGTAAGTCACGGGTTGAACAGTCGACTCCATCCCAGCTCCTTCGCAGCTTTTTTGGTCTTATCGCACAGCACGCTTTCTTTCTCAAAGAAAGCGTTACATGACCAACAAGCAACGAGGACGAAGGAGACTGGAGTCGACTCCCTAAAACAGGAAGAGAAATACGTTGTTACAGTATCGATTGATACGGTATATTACCTTCCCCCACCCCCACCCCCACCTCCATTGTCCACACAAAACGTTCGAAAACACTGATGTAAAGGACAGAACGTGATATTTTTCACGTCATTATTTTGATAAACATCTGTATACACCTGTCCACAATAGAAATTGGGCGTTTTCAAAAGACTTCACTATTGAAATCGTCTTCGATAGTGTTCTCTTTCCTCAGGTGTCTTGGTTTGGACGAAAGCGGACTCGAGGCCCAGTCTCACCGCGGCCAGACCGATAGAAAACTACTTACTGTATTGCAGAATGCTCTCTGTGTGTGTTACTGCCAAGAATATGCATTTCGGATTTAACGCCGCAGACAGAAATCCGAAATGTGCATTGCAAATATTCACAATTCAGAACTTTATTAAGAGATCTGAATTGTCTTTTGGAAAAATTTGAACAAGTTAGATTTTTAGTCCGGAAATCTAAATTGAACACTACTAGTGTTCACGTCAAATCAACTTGGTCGTTGGCTGCTTGAGATTCACAAGTTGGGACTTCAATTTTGAAATCTGAATTGTGCTTCTCAGATTAAGTTGCCTATGAATGAAATTTTCACTAAGAAAAAAATAAACTCCGACGATAAATTTTCTCCGATATCCTTACAGTATATTTTTAGCTTGAAAGCATAGTGTTTACGCGAAGCAGCGAAAGTTGAAATCTTTCCCGTCTCCTTTCAGTCGTTTATTAGCTTGTGAACGCAGAGGTGTTGCCAGTTGTCGTTTCTTTCAAAAGGTTAGACGTTAACGAGTGCAATTTTTGCAGTTCATATTCTGCCGTCGGACGCTGGCCTCCTCTAAATACAGCTCTGTTCTGAAAGCAGTTTCAAACCCTTTGCAAACAACGTTTGATGCTTTACTCACCCTTTTTAGCTTTTATCTTAGTAGGTTTCCGGAGATGTTGCGGTTGGCGAGTATGTCGACATCGAATATGGCCTGTGCAAGCGTGTTAAGGGATTAACCGCCTCTAGGAGCTTGGATGGAGGTCATAGCTTGGGATTCCAAGCAGTTTGCATTTTAGAAGCGACGGCGACGGCAGTGAATAATAAAATGCCATTTTCCCGCCCAACGGCGAAGCGCATGCGTGACCGGGATGAGTCCAATGTAACATGAGAAAGAACTTGAAAGGCGCTTTTGAAGATTGTTTTTTTATAAATTAGATTGAAAGCATTTGCATAAAAGTTTGAGGGTAAAATAAACTTAGACCAGTACGACGAAAAACGTTTCTTTCCTTTCCTGCTTTAGTATATGTAGGAGAAACTGATGACGAGGTTGTTTAGGTCCGGTGTAAAAATTCTTTCTTTCTTTCATAAAAACTCTTCCATCCTATACTCCACAAGATATATCCGTACAAAGGTCATCGCAAGAAGTGAATGGTCACGAAAGGCAGCCACCATACCGCCGCCCAGTTAGCCCAATGGATAGTGCGCTGGACTGTTGTGCGGGAGGTCGAGGGTTCAAGCCCCGACCGGACCAACACTCAAGGTCTTAAAATAATTGAGAAGAATTTGCTACCTTTCTAATGAATAAATGGAGGTCCAGTCTCCTGCAGGAGACGTCTAGGAGACGTTAATTTCCCACACACGAGATTACTGTGTGATGGATGTCCTCCCCTGGGGTGGGATGGTGGGTTTGTCGTGAAGGCCGTAAGTTAGATAACTCATTGGGTTAATTACGTCACCTTCGTTAAATAAAGAACATTGTATTGTATTGTTGTATTGTGTTGTACCATAGTTAAAAGTTGCCACCCATTAGAAGTGTTACCTTATGTCACGTCGTATTTCCAACGCTGACTTTTTCTGAAATAAAACAAACATTCCGCCGAAGATAAGGAAGTCAGTGGAACTTGGCTGGCTCTCATGAATTGATTTACAAAAAAGAGGTTTGGGCGTGGAATTGCTGTGATTCGAAGGCCATTACCCAAAATTTAGTCTTTATCAGTCACCGGACAAACGGATGAAATAAAAGTCGGAAGATCATAAATAATGACTTCATATTTGATGCAAGGATCGCATGATCACTAATCGCTCGGGGAGTGGGGTAGGGGGAATACAGTCGAGAGGTTTGATGTAGCTCTCAATGACGCATTTGATGGAAACTACCATGCTCTGTGTAGCTACGAGAGTTTTTTTTTTTTATCAGTTCTGCCGTTCGTCTTTGTTAATCGTAATTAGTGTAAATAGTTCTCGTCTCGATAGTTCAGTTCTGTATTTATTAGTTTGTATTTTTTCGCGCTATCAAAATGTAAATTAAGTTTGTCAGCGTTGTTTCATGTAATCGCCTTTGAGTATTGTGTAGCCTTGTTTAGTCTATTGTTTCAGCCTTTATCCACGATATAACATCGTAGTTGTAATTTTCATTCAGTCGTTGTTATTCCGGAGTGCCGTACAGCTCTTGTAAGTAGTTATGCTTTCGTTTGTGTTTTCCTGTGGTTTTTCGTATTCCTTTCGTTGTACTTTAGTTTCGTTGGGTTTAAGTTCGCATTGTTACTTCTGTATTTTTTTTTGTGTTATGTACAAGTGAATCGTCGAGATTAAAAAAAGGTACGTATTTCAAACTGTGACGGAGTGTCAGTTACACTCTGGTTCGTTTGCTATAATAATGATCGCAAGAGCGAACGATGTCATATTCAATTTGTACATGTTTCAAGTTGTCGGTTTAAAGCCCCATCCAGTACCCCCCGTAAGGTAAGCCTTTGCCTCTCTAATCAAAGATCATTTCGGGCTAAAGCCGATGCTGTATTCCTTACTACGTTTACACAAGAAATCATCGTGCAGAGCCATTTCTATGAGAAGATGAAGCAAAGCAAAGGAGCCCTTGTGCTATTTTAAACTTTGTCATTCGTCCTGTTTTTCAATAAAACTCGATCTTCTTCAGGTAAGGGAAACTCTTGGTATCAGTATTGTTTACTCTCAGTCAAACTAATGATTGCTTTTTCGAAATCTTTTGAGCGTGATTAGATCAATGTTTTCTTTTTTTTAAGCTGCAGCAAGACATTTTTTCACTTTCAAGATTAGGATGGCAAAACTTAATTCTTTAGCTTGGAAGAGATAAGCGGTGACGTCACGTTATAGATCGCAGGGAAATTAAGACACATGGCATAAACATTTTCATTTCAAGGCCAGCAGGTTTGAACGTTGTTTGCCGGGTTTATTTGTTAATCCGTACAACTACGTTCTTTTAACAACACACTAGCTTCGTTTCGTTTCGCTTTGCTTCAGCGCAGTACTACGTCGAAAACTGTAAAATGTTGAAATGAGGAATTGGTCAAGTAAAGTAGAGGAGACCAAAATGATAATTAAACTTTAGGAATCCTCGTTCACCGTATTAAGAAATAACGCATCTCGGAAACGGATAAATATTTAAATAGGAAAAAAATTAAAAAAAAAATAAATAGGATTGAGATAAGGCCTCGCTGCAGGGTGAATTTTAATAAATTAAATTAAATTTAGCCGTTTCAGAATTATAATGCAGTTTATAAGTTTACATTTGATTCAACTGCTGCGACATGATAATGTTTACGGAAAGGGCTCTCAATTAGATTCTATTCAATAGATTAAATTCGTTGTGTTAGATTTGAAATTATTTCGTCACGTCGGGGAGAAACTACGGTGTCGCTTTTTAAGAGTATTTTCCATAATAATATGCTTGGGTGCTAGTTTCAGTTGAAGTCCTGTTATCTCAGATAAGCTTCACACAATTGTTTTCGAAAAATACTACGTGAAATTCATCATATATGGAGGAGCACTTAGGTTTATTAGAAAAAAAAAAACACCCAAACCGAAAAAAATCCCGTCTATCGCCTATCGTCTGTTACCTATCGCCTATCGTCTATCGTCTATATTTTAGTACATGCCGCCCGTCATAACCGATTCATTTCCACAGCATTCAGGAATCAAAACCCTTCTCGATCCTATACGGTGGTGACAAGTGGAGCATACTGAAGTTTCGTGGCCATTCGAAATCAGTGGAGGCGCTCAGATTGAAGAGAAATCAGAACCCAAATAGCAAAAAAGAATAAAAACCACATCGAATACCAAATCCAAAATCCCATTAGTATTTTTTACGAAAACCGAAAACCAAATGCTGAAAGAAAGGAAATTCGCAATCCGGAATGAACACCAAAACCGTAAAATCGAAGTTTTTTGTCACAAAAACCGAAAAATCGATCTAAAAACTTACTAAAACCGTAAATCCGAAAATGACAGTGCCTCCCTCTATACGCAACAATTCAGATAAGTTTTTCTTAGACATTGAGACGATAGAAGGGTCATAAAGAGGCCAAGAGATATTACCCTTTGCTCTCATCGGTTTTCTGTTAGACTCTTGATACGATGTTGACAGCTGTTATCTTTTCCTTTTGTTTCGCTAACAATGCCGTTTGCCCTGATATGAATAATTTCATATGCATCAGCGTCAACATTCGTCCAATTTTGGAGCGTGTTATTCATATTAACTTTTACGGCTCTGTTTAAAGATTCTAAGGCAAAGGAAAAGCTGTTAAATTCACACTTTTAACCCAACCTCGTTCCCGCGGAATTTTGTTCTTACTTGCCATGGGACCGAGGCTGCCTTCAGACGAGCAGAAAACCGAAGAAATCAAAGAAGGACTTTTTTTCAATCTCTTCACGCGACTCAAATCGTCTCAATATCAAAAAGAGTGAATGTACAATGTTAGATTTATGTTGTACTTGCAGTGGACAAAGTAAGGAAAAATTATTTGCAGCCAGTTCAAAAAAACCTACCTTCACGTGCCGAAAATATTGTTTTTTTTTATTTGGACTAGATTGAAGTTAGACATTTTAGCAAACGTTTACAGAAAAAATATTTTTAAAATCTCAAAAAACGTCTGACTTATTTAGAAAAACGTATTTTCAAATAAAGGTTAATAAATCAGGAAGGTGTCATAATCTCGTAAATGGGCGAGCCTCCCGGGGCAATTTCATGTCGTTTACATATTTTGTTTACATCGCGCACTTGACAAAATCCACACGTGGAAGTTATCTGCTCGTGGAAAGTCTTTTCTCATGGATAAAAAACATAACTCAAAATTAGAGAGGAGTCCTTGGGTAAAGAAAAAGAAAAACTAGCAGGCCCAAAGAAGAGAGAAACGGCAGCATTCTGTCAAAGAAAAAAAAAAAAAAAAAGCAACAAAAGGCTCTTGGTTTGACCAGGAGCCTTCGACAAGCTCGGCGTCTTCTGAAGATCGGTAGCATTCGATTATCCTTGGGACTAGCAGCTTAAAAATTAAAGTCAACACCACAGAAGGTTCTAAACAAGATTCTTCGTCGGAATCTGACGAAACCGATGGAGAAATTGAAGAATGCGACAGATTTACCCTTTCTGCCGTGGGTTTTTCCTTCGCCGACTTTGTACATTATTAAACGAGCAACATAACAAGATAAAAAGAAAACGTGACTGTTACGCGATACTTTTCCCGGGAAAATCTTGATCCGTTGTCATTGACGCCAGGAGGCCTCGTCTTCTCATTGGTTTGCGGTTTCTGGAGGCGAGGTAATCTCTTGGTGCGGCGCTAGTTGTTTACAAACCTTTAGGAGCTAAAATCTCGCATTTGACTTCGAGAGGAGTACATCCACTTTGAGCAAATTTATAGGGTATGTAGATTTGACCAATTTTCGTGAAATTTCGCCAAAACATTCCTGGAATGATGACGAACAAAAGAGTGTCAGGAAATTATGATTTTTGAAATATTCTTTTCCGTGGTGTCTATTTACGCAACACGCTTCGCATGTTTTTCGCTACTCTAACTTTAGATGCGAATATCTAGACAACCAATCAGAATATCGGAAAAGCCTGACAAACTTTTGTTGATTGATGCCTTGTGAATGAGACTGTGCAGCCATTTTTCTCGGGACGCGGGATCCGACACCCGATAAATTCAATAGAAGGACCCTCGGCCGTTTCATGCCTTAGCGGCTCCTTACGCTTCCTAAATAAAAAAATCGCCTAAATTATATTTTCATCTAGCCCGAGAAAAGCAGCCGTCCTTTCGCTCCCTTCGTTCCCCGCGAAAGAAACATCTGGGCAACAGGGCCAAAAATTCCATACTGATGACGTAACATACGTGTTTTTAGTCGCGCGTGGATATTTTTCAAGATGGCGGAATCATTGCGGAGCTTAGATATTAATGACCTAAACGAAGTAGTTAATAGATGTTGTCGTCGTTTTAAAGTCGATAATTTACGTTCAGATCAGTTCAATGCTTTATATAATTTTATTTGTGGACGTGATGTTTTTATGAACAAACCAACTGGTTCAGGAAAGTCTATAATTTTTCAAATGGCTCCATTCGTCGAGATGGAGTTGGCCAGCGTTGCTGAAGATGAATCATGGAGAACCAAGACAATACTTATCGTTATCTGTCCTTCGGTATCCCTGATTAAGGATCAAGTGAAGCAGTTAGAGAGTTGGAGAATTAGTGCTGCCTATGTTGCTGCTGAACAGACAAAATCAGTCTTTGAGAAGAACTTAGTGTTTATGTCTGGGTGTGTAGAAAACGAAGACCTAAGACCTAAGACCCAAAAACGAAGACCCCCCTCAAAATCACTCATAAACATCTAGAGACGGGTATCTCGGCCTCAGATGTGTAAAGAGGAAAAGATCTTCAGTTAAACAAAATTTCGACCAGGGTCTTCGTTTTCTACACATCCTTCGCGGTGTGTAGAAAACGAAGACCCCCCTAAAAATCACTAGGAAACGGCTGGAAACTGCTTTTAACGACTCCTAGACATCAAAGGAGTGTAAAAAAACAGCACCGCCCCTGACGATTTTCAGTTTAAAAAAAATTTCGACTAGGGTCTTTGTCTGAGGTTTCTTCGGAATCATCTTTTGCTGTAAAGCATTCATGACATTAAATAACTATGTCACTGGGAGATCCTAGAGCTGTCGAGGGGTTAAATGCCCAGCCTTGTTTCTATCAACATCAACATTTTTTATCTTTAAGCAACCACAACAACAGCGTGCTCAACAAGAACGTTAACAAAACATGAACAAACAATTGAGAAGCCCTCATTCATGTATCTACTGTGGAACCTCCATGTAATCAACCTCTATATAAAGACCATTTTTTTTAGCCCAGCAAAAAAGGTACATGAAGGTGTAGTCTGATCGTCCGGGTGATCAGACTACACCTTCACATATTACCCCCGGGTTCAAGCCATTTACTGAAAAAAGGTACAGTAAAATTTTGATTTAACCAACCTCCGTTTAACGAATTCCTCGTTATAATTCAGGGGCACCCAAGGACTGTTTTCTGAGAAATGATCTGAAATGCCTCTTTATCCTTCCGGGAGTACTTTAAAAGTGATCATAAATGACTTATTCGAATTCGCATTGCTAGAAATATTTGATCTTTGGTCTTCCTAGGAGTGGTTTGAGCCTCTCGAATTTTTTAGGGATGTTGTTCACCTTTCCCGAAAATAACAGCCGACAATGAAACTACGAAAACGTGAGTTTACGTCACGTTTACGGTATCTATGTGGGAAAGTCTTCGAATTTTCTAGGGCGACGTAGCATGTATAGAAAATTATAGGAAATAAAAAAAAGAAAGATCAAAAGACATTTAAGTGATTTTAATGCCAGTTTTAAACGTAAAAGTACCCTGACCAACTAATTTGCACTGCACTTCTTGAAAAATGAGCAACACGCCAGATGGCACTGATGACAACGCTGACCACAGACACGCCATTCTTAGTTTACGAAAGTTTAGAACTGAGCTACGAAATTCGAAATTTCTGGGTGCCGATATCAGAATCTAGCTGATTACTACAAAATCCGAAATTCTTAGGTTAATAAGCCACACAAATCCAGAAAGTGTGAGCCCAACACACAGTTACCAAGAAATATTTCCTAAATTGGTTGCTCTTCTTGAGCTCTCGAAAATTTTAGGCATTGTATGGGGCTCCGAACAGATATTTCCCAGAAAACGGTTGTTGGGTGCCCCTGATAATTACAGATTGCAACTAACACAATCCAGAATACTAATCGTAAGACATGCCTCGATTTAACGATTGAATGTCGACACATGACAAAGGTGAAAGCTAAACAGACCATCAAGTGTAAAATTTATGTGGAGCAGTTTTAAGCAGTTTTGTCAGCCTGTTCTTCAGTTTCTAGTGCTGCAAAGCTTTATACAGCTCGGTATCGCACACCAGGTATACTCACAGAAGTTTATCAAATCCGGGAAAATTAATCATTAACTATACCTCTGTAAAACGTCCATTTTTGTTAAATTCCAAAAATTCACCAAAGGGAGGTTTTCGATTTTACAAACAAACAAATAACGTATTAACTGTAGTTAACAACGCCTTTGAATAAACGCCAATGCCACATCTGTTCAAAGGAATGAGGCGTTTACTCGAGTGTATTACGGAAAAGTTCGGTACAACTTAGTAATTTTCCACCATTCTATCTCAGCAAAATAGAGGAAACGATGTCGAGACAGAAGGCACCCCCGAATAAACGCCGTTTTGGAAACAAGGAGAAGCTAGACGTTTTTCTTTTCCTATGTAAATTAAAATTTCAGACAAGAAAGGAGTTCCACTATGGCCAATCAAAAAATGCTCTTACTGTTCAAATTATACGATAGCTTCTTTAAACTCGCTCCTGAGATATTTTCTGTGCGATTCACTCAAAGAATCAGCGACATTGGACGGAATTTCAACATAATCCCAATTGAAATAGGGGAACCTCTTAATGATGCATCTCTTTGCGGTATGATAAAAGCGATTTGTTTCCTTCTTTGATGCTTTCCCTTTCGACTAATCTCCATCAACAGGATACACCCAGCGTTCTTTGTGAGCAAACACCAAATTGAATGGGATGACTTGCTTGCGTTGACAGAACTCGATTTCGCATGATTTACAAGTCCAGGCTTCTTGTGGCAGGAACATCAAAACAAATTGATTTTCATTATGGTGGATCTCAGTGAATGTCTCCCTTGCTTGACTACTTGGTTCTACTCCATTCCCACAAGATCTTTCCGGCCTATACGAGTTTTTATTTCTAGCCCCTTTCTTTCCTGCTGTATTCTTGTTGACGTCATACTCTGCGAGGGCCGTGCGGCTTCCTTTCTTTGATTTCTTCTTGAGGATATTAAAGTGTGTGGAGAGAATGGATTGACGTGCAGTCACAGCAATGGAGTGTTTACATATGTTGTCATGTCGATACCCGCCACAAACATATCCAACGTGACCACTATAAACGGTCACCAGAACACTTCCATTCCTAGCACTTGGACTAGCCACTTCAAACTTTAGGTTTTCTTTCGGGGTCAGCGAGGCTTTGGGCTGAATGGCTGTTGGGTGGTTGACTAAGTTTAGTACCTCTCGCCTTAGTGCTATGGATGTTGTCTGCAGAGTAACCGAAGTGGTCTGAAAGGATGCCAGCAACGTCTACTTCAAGGTCCCTAAATTCGCAGCGATCCTCATTCATGCTGTCACTTGGCCAGGGGACATCTTTCTGTTGAAATATGTCTTTCATGGACAGCTTTTGGGGTTCCTGAGGTTGAATTCCTTGGAGCAAATCCCGAAAGTGTGAGCCCAACACACAGTTACCAAGAAAAATCAGGCCTGTACGGGATTCGAACCACTGACCTCTGCGATACTAGTGCAGCGCTCTACCAATTGAGCTAACAAGCCAACTGGTAGCTGGCCGTTAAGTTGATTCGTAATAAACCCGTGATGATAAATCAGATAGCTAAATTGATAGCTCAATTGTTAGCTCAATTGGTAGAGCGCTGCACTAGTATCGTAGAGGTCAGTGGTTCGAATCCCATACAGGCCTGATTTTTTTCAGGTCTGATTTTCGCTATTGCATAAATAGCGCCCTCTACTGCGAGGATCGTGCATCATACGTATCTAATACCGCAGTTCAAAATATATGAACTTCATATATTCATTGTAATAGATATCTCATTAGCTCCTTTTGTTTGTCTACCAGCATTTGAATTTGACCCACACACGTCAACGGTGAGTGACAAATGAGCCTAGGTCTTCCCAGGGAAGACTTCCTTATATAGCGCGCCTTCGTGTTTAAGAGCAAGTGTTACCATCGGTCAAACATTTCGTGGCAACAGCTCAAAATTCAGTTTGGCCCATATTCTCAGTTAGGTAGACCTTCATATAGAACAGAACGCTGTAGAGTTTGTTTGGCTAAATATCGATTAGTTTTCGAGAAAATCGATAATAACCGAATCCTGAGAATTTGCCACATTTTGAGCTCAGCTTGCAATTTGGGGCGAAAAAGAAGGCTTCGTGTAACGATTTAACACGTTCTAGAGAAACGAAATCTACTAATTTTTGTAGAATGATGCCTAAATATGTGTGAAAAGGAATTTGAACAATTCTCTTCCATTTACTTTGAAAATATAATTATATTCCGCGAAACCTCTTTTATCACGATGAAAACTTGCTAAAAGTATCCTTTAATCTCAGTATGTGGTACTAAATGAAATACGTCCAAAATCTGGAATTCGGAAGCCTAGTAATCGTTCTTTTACATGTCCAAAGGATTTCTTGGGGAAATGATTACACGCGAAGAAATGTGAATTTTAAAGTTGGATAAAATGTCCTGTTTTGACCGACTCTCCAATTAATGAAATAACACACAGAAATATAACGGTTTCAAAGATAGCATTCAGTCAAAAGCGGGATTGACGTAAAGACTTGACGTAAATAACTTGCCAAATGTGCTTCACTCCTGCTACGCGTCACTTTATGCAGACGATACTGTGATTTATTGCTATGGTACATCCTCAAAGGAGTTGAGTGATAAGTTAAGTAACGATCTGCTAGGTGTGGCGATATGGCTTCATGATCACAAACTGACTTTAAATTTGGACAAAACTAAATGCATGCTTATAGGTAGTAATAGGAAACGCGAAAGCAAAGTAGATTTGTCTGTTTCAATTTTAGATCATAGTATAAGTAATGCTCGCAGCTTTAAACACCTCGGTATACATGTATCTTCGGATTTCACATGGACTGATCATATTGAACGCCTAACTGGGAAAATCAATCAGAGGCTTGGGCTTCTCAAGCGTATAAAGTATTTATTGCCTTTCAGGGCGCGTTTAATTTTCTATAAAGGTCTTGTTATACCCCTTTTTGAATATGCTGATCTAGTATGGGGCGATAAACATAATATTACCCCTATGTCTAGTTTGCAAGTTTTGCAAAATAAGGCCGCTAAAGTTATTTTAAATAGACCATTGTACTCATCCTCCACTGAGGCGTTAGCTGTTCTCAAGTGGCTGCCTCTAGAGAAAAGGCGATTTCAAAGAAGGTGTGTACACGTATACAAATGCATCAATGGCCTAATTAATCACAATTTGGACTTGATTAGACAAGACGTACTTCATGGGCATAATACACGTAACAAAGGCAAATTTAGATTACCACGTGTCAAAAGAAATTGGGGGAAGCAAAGAACACAATATCATGCCGTTTCCGATTTTAACTCCTTCAGTCAGACGATCAAAGACTCAAAGAATGTCAATAGTTTTAAACGTAGTGTTTTTAAGTTTTTAATATAGCTACTTACGTTTAATTTTTATTTATACTTATTTTTAATCTTTTATGCATTTTTTGTATCCTTTTAATCCCTTTGCAATTTTATTGCTTTTTTGTTTCTACTATATATATATCTAGTTTCGAGTTCCTTTTTGAAAACCATATTTGTTATGAAAAATTTTCCTCAATGAAGATGATTATTATCATTTTTTTTTTTTAAAAAGACTTAAGCAGGCAAAAGGACAACTACACACCACAGGTAAAGTAATTCAACGTTTATTCATCAATGATTTATGTACATAGTCAGCAATACATCACTATAACTTTTATGTTCTTAAAAATCAGACCGCCGGTAGGCCACAGGGCAGGCCACAGGGTAGGCCACAGGGTAGGCCACAGGGTAGGCCACAGGGTAGGCCACAGGGTAGGCCACAGGGTAGGCCATAGGGTAGGCCACAGGGTAGGCCACAGGGTAGGCCACAGGGTAGGCCACAGGGTAGGCCACAGGGTGGGCCATAGGGTAGGCCACAGGGTAGGCCACAGGGTAGGCCACAGGGTAGGCCACAGGGTAGGCCACAGGGTAGGCCACAGGGTAGGCCACAGGGTAGGCCACAGGGTAGGCCACAAGGTAGGCCACAGGGTAGGCCACAGGGTAGGCCACAAGGTAGGCCACAGGGTAGGCCACAGGGTAGGCCACAGGGTAGGCCACAGGGTAGGCCACAGGGTAGGCCACAGGGTAGGCCACAGGGTAGGCCATGTTTTGTCCCCACCCTTTTAGGCCGTTACCTAATGGCTCAATTTCGTTCAGTCTGCTATTTTTATTGGGAGATTTTAGGCCGTTAACTAACGGCTTAACTTTGTTCAGTCTGGTATGTTTATTGTACGATTTTAGGCCATTAACTAACGCCTTAATTTCGTTCACTCTTAATTTATTGGGAGATTTTAGGCCGTTAACTAACGGCTTTATTTTGTTCAGTCTGTTATGTTTATTGTACGATTTTAGGCCGTTAACTAACGGCTTAATTTCGTTCACTCTTATATTTATTGGGAGATTTTAGGCCGTTAAGGGACCGGTCATAATTTGTTGGGGGGGGAGGGCCACTATATTTGGGGGGCGGGTCACAATGCTTTGAGCTCCACTTTGGGGAGGGCCGTTTTTAAAAAAATTCCACTGAGGGAAGGGCTACGATTTTTTTAGATTGTAAGTATTCACCACAAGTCTTTGAACTCAGAGTTCTCTTGACTGGTTGCAGCATGAAAAGTACATGTGTTATGAATGCAAAAGGTCTTTATTCAAGGCAGAACTGTTCAATGAAACACTTTATATTTGTTTCGGTTTGTTACATGATTCATTTGTTGTACGAATGTTGTACAAATTTCAATTTACAACTCACGAGAAGATGTCATGGTCATGATCAGTAGCAGCTACTAAAAAGCTGCAAAAGACCCATGCATGTCTGACTTGCGCGCGTGCACCACACATTGATTATATAACTAATGATATGTATTAATATGAATGTGAAATGTTCAGCAAGCAACCGTGGAAGATAAGCCGGCTCGCTTCCCCCTAGATCATTCTTCTGTCAATAATCTATCTCGTTTTTCCCTAACTACCAACGAGACATCTGTTCTTTCACGCGGACTTACATTCTGCCCGATACCTCGACATATCAACTGGCCGGAAGAAAGACTTCAATGGACTGAGCAAACTTACTGTACGTGACATTATTTGCTCTTACACTGCTCGAACCGATTAGATAATATTTAACAACTATTCACCGAAGTGGAGGTGGTTAGTGGTGGATATTTACCGAGCAGCGAAGCGGCGAGGTAAATATCCACAGTTAACCACTGACACTGAGGTGAATAGTTGTTTTAGTATATGCTAAAACAGTGAGATAATATACACCACCAAAATTGATTTGAGTGATTTCTTCGCTTGTCACGGATGCAAACCGGGACGCCATTTTTTCCCGAGTTGCTCGGAGCTAATAGCAAAGGATATTCGGAGTTTGACTAGCCAATCAGAGAACGCCTTCAACGCTATCCACTGTTTTAGTATATACTATTCTTAGAGATCTTAAGGACGCGCATTTGTCTAACTATTAAAATTTCTTAATTTTTTTTAATGTCATTTGAAAACACCTTCAGAAATCTTCTCCTCTGTTCATGTATCACCATTTGAACCACAGGGCGCCCACACAAGAGGCGTGTCTAGTCGTTTGTTCCAAATATAAAGAAATGTATGGGAGAATATTGAAGAGTCGTAATATCGTAAACTTCTATCAAGGAATGTCTATGTTAAGGCTCAAAATAAATGTAAACCTACCTCACTTGCTCTGTATTGTCGTTTCTGTGGTTCTAAATGGCGAATTTGAGCGATTTGGTAGATTTTGCGTTGACTGTTACTTTACTGTATAAGAAGGAGACAAGGGTGGAAAGCTGACTAGCCTGGAGTGAGGTTTATGGCCCGTCAGTAGATGAATCGCCGGCGCGAATATGCCCCTGACTCCCCTCTCACATGAGGCATATGAAACAGGGCATTGTTTACCATCATCCAATCATCGTGGAGCAAACAGCGTGACGGTTGCTCGCTGGCACACCAAATCTGTGCCGCAGATGCCGATCGCTTGGAAAGCTGCATTTCTCAAAAGTCTTTTGGCGGTTAGCGCTTGGATTTTGAATGGATCTTCGATTGAATGAAACGAGAAGAAGCGTCAACCTTTTAGTTTATCTGGTGTTCGATTTGAAAGCCGGGCGATTCTAATTTCTGGGTGAAAATCGGCTTCGCGCTAGAGCGGTCGAAAATGAGCTTTCCACCCTTGTCTCCTTCTTATACAGTAAAGTAACAGTCAACGCAAAATCTACCAAATCGCTCAAACTCGCCATTTATAAAACCACAGAAACGACAATAAACAGCAAGTGAGGTAGGTTTACATTTATTTTGAGCCTTAACATAGACATTCCTTGATATAAGTTTACGATATTACGACTCTTCAATATTTTCCAATACATTTCTTTATATTTCGAACAAACGACCAGACACGCCGCTTGTGTGGGTCCCCTGTGTTTGAACTCAGCTAAGTACGATGAGTAGTGTTCTTTTTTACGACCGTGCGTGGGAAGCTTCGCTCTCATCTGCCGCCAATGCCCTTCCATCTTGTTCGTATGGAAAGCCTCCTCGTTAACGAACTCCACGGAGTGGTTTACTTTCCAATGGAGGTATCCATGTTTTGAAAGGTTTACGTACCCCTTCCAGCAATCGGACACAATTTTTGTTCCTGGTTCAAACCATTCTTTTATTAAATTTAGCAAAGTTTCCTCCTTCCTGTCTTCTACGGTGGCAGTAAAACATATGCGGGAATTTTTCTCTATGCCACCAAAAACCCAATGACCCTCCACTTCATGGCCACGATGGTATTTTGTCTTTCCAATTTTGCTTTCATCAATCTCTACCACCTTCCCTGGAATTCTCTCCCTTCTATCGAACAACGCCATCTCACATACTTCACGACAAAACATGTCCCAGTCAACTGCTGTGTACGAGCCAAGCCCAAGCTGCTGCTTACTTTGCCACTGGTTTAAGTCCTGGCACCACCAGTACGTAAATTTTAAAACCTCTTCAGTTGTAAATTTCGAATTTTCAAACCAGCTTCCCTCTCTGATGCTCCTCTCACATCTATGTCGCTTACTATTCATTTGCCTTCTACATTCCCGGATGTAGCCATCGGATCTATCTCCCCGCTGAACCCAGAACGAAGGTATTAATACTTGTGACCATTTTCTGTATACCTCCTCCCATACCCCTATTCCTACCGTCACACTCTGTGACCTCATTCGTATGATTCTCACCATGAATAATTTTACTTTTCATGATAATCATTACCTCCAAGTTCACGGCACAGTCATGGGTACCAAAATGGCCCCTTCCTTCGCTAATATTTTTTTGGGGTCTTTTCGAAGCTAACGCTTTGAAACTAAAATGCCCCATTTAAACCCCACTCTTGGTTTAGATAAATCGACGATATTTTTATGATCTGGACCGAAGGTTTAAATAACCTGAAAATATTCGTTGATTATCTCAACAATATTCACCCCACCATCAAGTTCACCAGCTCACAATCTTCCACTAACGTGGCTTTCCTTGACGTTAGTGTCTCTTTAAGCACCGACGGTAATATCTCCACTGACCTCTACACCAAACCCACAGACAAACACATGTATCTATTATACTCTTCTTGCCATCCATTACATAGTAAAAAAGCCATTCCGTTCAGTCTAGCACTCCGCCTACGACGTATCTGTTCTACAGACAAAGTTAATAAAGATAAATAATAATAATAATGATAAAGCTTTTAAGACTCGCGCCGCTCAACTTACCACGTTCTCAAACGAGGTTACAGCCATAAATTCGTCACCAAACAAATACAACGCGCCGCTGACATCCTCCGTACATACACCTTACAAACCAAAGACGTAAAAAAACCTAACCGTATTCCATTTATAACTACTTTTAATCCGTCGTGTCCTCGCATCTCCAATAAACACTGGCATTTGCTGCTGTCTTCTAACCGCTGCAAAAAAACTTTAACTTAGCTGCCAGTTGTTACTTTCACACGCTCCCCCAACCTTCGTGATCATGACACATTAGTTACAGCCAAACTCCCCTCCAATTCTACCACTTCCCATCCTCAACTCCCCCCCGGCTCCTTCCGTTGCGGTAGTAACTGCGCTACTTGTCCCTACATCTCTGACGGACTTACTAACTATACCCTTTTTCTACCGGCGAAACACGTACTATTAAATCTCACTTGACTTGTGACACTAAAACCCTTATCTACTTGATTCAATGTAATCGCTGTAAGTTACAATACATAGGCCGAAACTGAACGACGTTTCCTTTCCTCTGCCAACCACTCTGATTACGACATGGGGCTTATCGCCATAGAAAAAGTGTTTTCCGAGAGAGACTGGATCCGCAAGGGCAGGAAAGCTTTTTCAATTTCAAGAGGCAATGCTATTTATCCCGATGGCCTTAACGCTCGCGAAGAAATGTATTAGTGTTTTTCCTTCTAGTATTCTTACCTCTAGTTATTTAATTTATTCTATTTACCCTACTTTACTTCTATTTTTATTTACTATTTCTATTTTTAATTGTTATCTTATTGTCAATCAAATTAGTTTTTACGTATTTCCGCTATTACATCATACAGCTATCTACGTACCACCTTATTTCTATGTAAATTCCCACTGCATCTCAAGAAGGCTGGTTTGGCCAGCCGAAATATAGTGCTCCATCTTAAAACTTATCTACGTTGTATCGGTCTTGCCTCTATATTTATATCTAATAATATGCTCTACTTTTTGAACAGAAACCGGCAATATTTTCTTCGAGAATAAAAGTAATCACAATCATTCATAATCCATAATTCGGATCATCATCATCTTCATTGCCATCGCCGTGGTAACTACTGGTACTTGTTGCAGCATTGCCTCCATATTTTCCTAGTAGGCTCGAGAGATAATCCCTTGCGTCACTGCTAAGCAGTGACGCAAGGGACTATCTCTCGAGCCTACTAGGAAAATTTCATTAGTCCCTTGCGTCACTGCTAAGAAATTAATTCTACTAATTTCTTAGTCCCTTGCGTCACTGCTAAGCAGTGACGCAAGGGACTAAGAAATGGTTACAGTTACTGGCAGACCAGTAACTGTAACCATTTCTTCTCTCTTTTGTTCAATTTGAAAACAAGCTCTTTTACTATATGACGTTTTTCACAGCCAGAGTCCTCGTCTAATCCAGGGGCGATCTTTTTCATAACTTCTGATGTCACTATTTTCAGGGGAGGGTCACAACTTTTAGAGCTCCACTTAGGAGAGGGCCATTTTTAAGAAAATTCCATTTTTTAAGGGGGGGTTACAACTTCTTGGCCAAACTTTTTCTCAGTTTAATGCCCCCCCTCCCCCCCCCAGATGAATAATGACCGGTCCCTAACTAACAGCTTAATTTTGTTCAGTCTGTTATATTTATTGTACGATTTTAGGCCGTTAAGTAACGGCTCAATTTTGTTTAGTCAGTATATTTATTGTACGATTTTAGGCCGTTAACTAACGGCTTAATTTCGTTCAGTCTGTTATGTTTATTGAGAGATTTTAGGCCGTTAACTAACGGCTTAGTATTTCGTTCAGTCTTTTTGTTTATTGGGAGATTTAAGGCCGTTAACTAACGGCTTAATTTCGTTCAGTCCGTTATGTTTATTAAAAGATTTTAAGCCATTAGCTAACGGTTTAATTTCGTTCAACAGGAAGTTTATATAATGGTAGATTTTAAGCCGTTAACTAACGGCTTAATTTCGTTCAGTCTGTTATATTTATTGGGAGATTTTAAGCCGTTAACTAACGGCTTAGTTTCGTTCAACATGTAGTTTATGTAATGGTAGATTTTAAGCCGTTAACTAACGGCTTAAAATCGTACGGATGTATTAAAAAATATTTAGCAATTATTCCATGAGCGCGCGTTGGATATGAGATGATAGATAGCTAACGAGGCGCGTAGCGCCGAGTTGGCTATAATCATCTCATATCCAACAAGCGCGAGTGGAATAATTGTTTTATTAAAAACGTTAAATTAAATTATTAAATTTTATTAAATTTTTAGCTCCCTTTTGATTTTAAGCTGACACGTACGCTTACCATATTTGTAGATTATGGTATATTGGCTGATATACCATAATGGCTAAGCCAATAAAAAGTCTTGAATTGCATTATCCAATGATCTAGTTTTTAATAATACTTATTAAAAACTAGAAAATAAATACTTATTTTTGTCCCATCTGGGGCTCGGATTTTTTCTATTAAAAACTTATTATTTAATTTATGAAATTATCATAACGACCGGGATAGTGGCTTAAAATCTCACAATAAACAGACCGTGATAGTAATTATGTCCTGAGAGCTTCCTTGACCAGATATGTAACTCATGAAATTATTGAATAAAGGCTGACAGTTTCGAAAGAAACTGTTTGGGGCTGCTTCGGTGGGAGTAACGAAATAATTTGGATATATCAACAAAGTTGAAATGGTAAATTGGCCACCGTTACGGTGGCCAATCTACCATTTCAAATTTGTTGACATAACCAAATTATATCATGAAATTATTTCATACAAATACGCATTCTCCAACTTATTTATTTTAGTATTCTGTTAAATTATATAGGAAGCTATGATGTATTATACTGTGGTAAATGCAATACGCTCGTTATGAATTCACAAACCTGCAACAGAATTCGATCTAATATTATTGTCAAAGTATAGAGGTCTTGTACAGCAGCCATGTTGCATGGCAGCAACTATAGATTATTTTTCCCAGGAGAAAAAATTTTCTTTCTTATGCAAAATATTTTCATTGTTCCTGCTATGCAACATGGCTGCCATGCAAAACCTCTATAAGACAACAGAAAATCAACAAATAAAACAAGTTCAGTCTAACAATAAATTACGGTGCTGAACTTTACGACTTTTAGCGTAGAGCCATATCGATACACACTATTCATGAGGTCGCAATAATTGCAAGTATGATAAATATTGTAAGATATATACAACTTTATAAGATGGCATCTGCATGCCGAAACATGTTTCTTAAAAAAGTTGTATATTTCTTACAATATTTACCACACTATTCACGTGTAAATGTGGCCGAGTTTTCTGAATGTTGTGATGGTCGTCAACAAGCGACGCTCCAAGTTCAAGTTAAACGCGACAACCCATAAATCTACGTGTGTTCAGTTCAGTGGAATTTATCGCGGGCAAACGTACCAGAAGCTGTGTTAGGCATACCTCGCTGAATGATGTATCTGCCATGTCGATCAAAGACTAGGCTTTTGTACATTATGCTGGCATTTTTTCGAGCATTTTAGTCAGGCAAAAGCATTGAGCATTATTCGAGCATTTTAGTGGCATTTTCCCGGAAAATAAATTTTTTGCTAGAAAATAAAAAAGAAATTAACTTTTTTGAGTCCCGCTTTTAATTCACGAAAAAACCTAATACAGTTGAGTGGAGACTGAGGACAAGTCAGCGGTTTTACCTTTCAAGACTCAAAAGGTGGCCATGTTTGTTTTCTTCGTGACCCGTGTAAGTTACACGAGCTACGAAGAAAACATAAACCTGTATACGTTGTCGTTACTTGCAACACTTGTACGTAAGTGTAAACTTTCAAATTAATTAAAAAAACTTTGTATAATGAGCATTAGCCGAGCATTTTAGTTACTTTTTTGGGGGAGACCGAGCATTTTAGTGGGAAAAATGGAGCATTAAGGTAACGCGTTTTAGTGGGGAAACAAAAGCATAATGTACAAAAGCCTATCTAAGACCGACTTGCACGTGGACCACTTTGTCACATAACTCGCAAAATAACTCGTCACATAACTGGTCAAATAACTCGTCGCGTAACTCGTCAATAACTCGTCAAATAACTCGTCACGTATCTCGTCACATAACTCGTCGAATAACTCGTCAAATAACTCGTCGAATAACTCGTCAAATAACTCGTCGAATAACTCGTCAAATAACTCGTCACAGAACTCGTCTAATAATATACATGAAAAAATTTCTCGGTTCTGATTGGTTAAGATGAATGCAGTTTTCAGTTAATTCAGTGCAGAAGAGAGTTAATTCAGTGCAAAGTAAGAAACAAACCAGACATTCTGATTCGTCAGAATGATTGGTCAATATCATTGTCAATGTCAAGGTCAATGTCAATGTCAAGGTCAATGTCGAGGTCAATGTCACTTGCAGGGTTTGAATAAATTATTTTTGCAAGTGATGCGCGCGCTTTTCTTCTGCGTAGTTATGAGAAGCTACCTCGTATTTTTTCATGTATATTGTTAATAGATAATCACATGTTTTACTCGTGCAATTTAGAATAAATAAGCCCTTTTAAATTTTTTCAAAGACCACAAATTGCACTCGCCCTACGGGCTCTTGCAATTTTGTTAGTCTTTGCGGGAAAAAATTTACTCATGCTTATTTATTCCAAATTGCACTCGAAATCATGTGATTATCTATACAAATAACTCGTCAAATAATTATGTTTGATTATGGCCCTTTGCGGGCTCCGTACCAACGCGCTCTTAACATAACTAAAAACAACGCTACATACCAAATTAAGGAAGCTGAAGAATTTGAATCACAAATCCGTGTGACAGACAGTGGCCTACGGGGAATCACCGAAAACACAGCCGTTATCAGACTCATTTCTGGCGACCCGTGCAGGAACGTCAATGCAATTTATGATGAAGCCGTCAAATATTGCATCAAGAATTCAGAATCTGTCGATGGAGAGAACAGGTGCTTAAGTAAGCAGTGCACGGAGGCTGCCCATGATTAGAAAGAGATTCTTCACAATGAGAGTAAAGTACAAAAAAAGAACTGTTCAGCTGATCCTCAAAATCTTGCAACAACCATGCGCGAACACGCACGCTGTGGTAAGTCACATGTTGAAAAATCGACTTCATCCCAGCAGCTTCGCAGCTTTTTTCGGTCTTGTCACGCAACTCATTTTCTTTCTCAGGGAACACGTTGCGTGACTAACAAGCAACGACTGCGAAGGAGACTGGAGTCGACTTTCGAACTAACCTTGAAGAGAAATACGTTGTTTTCAGTATCGATTGATAAAGTGTGACATTCCTCTCCCCTCCCCTATCGTCCACACGAAACGTCCTAAAACACTGGTTTTCACGTCACCGTTTTGAAAAGCATTCGTGTTCGCCTGTCCACAAAATTAATGGAAATAGGGCGTTTTCGTTGAAATGAGCTTTTAGGTTTTCGAAGATCCCACGTTGGCAGCGTTTATCGTTTGCGGTCCCTTGCATTTTTTCTTATTCATTATTATTTTTTTGGACCGTAGGTCTTTTTAGATCCGATACGCAGCGTTTTTTCTAGCATGGTACTGGCCATGCGTTAAAATCTTCAGGCCGGCCTTGTCCAGCCAGATTTTATTTTATTTCTGCTCTTGAGACACCAATTTCGACACTTTGGTCTTTATGTCCACTGGGACTTGCGATGTGGTAGCGGGTGTTTCAGGGCGCATGTGAGGTCAAGGTACAGAATTCGATTTTGTGTACGGGTCATATTGCAATTTATGTGAGTTGGTTCTTTGGCTGGCGTTACACATCTTCGCTACACAATGCTGACGAGCCCCAACAAGGGCGAAACAGCTGTCCACTGTTGCGATCCTGCTCTATCGATTCTTGCTGCGTTGGTATCTCGAGACCTTTCTCCCGTGGTATCAGCCTTGCTTTCTTTCTGAGTCTCCGATGAGCTTTTAACAAATGGTAAACACCACAGCGTACACTATTTGAGTTATGGATGCACGCGGGGGGTTGCTAAGCACGAAAGAAGCGTAAGAGTCGCTCGAGGCGATAGCCTCGAGCGACTCTAGCTTCTTGAGTGCTTAGCAAACCTCCCAAGGGCCTCCCTAACTCGATAGTGTACGCTGTGGTGTTTACCATTTGTTTTATAACATAGCATTGATACATTGTAGCTAAAGAGTTCCCTTTTATTTAACAAATGTTACGTGACCAGGAAAAACAAGCGCGCGCGGAAAAATAGTCTTTGCATTTGCTCACGTCAGCAGCGTACACCCATGGGCAAATGGGGGACGCTAAATTGACCAATCAGAGCGCACGCTTTACTTTGGTTATGTTATAATACTTTTTATTAAGTGATTGCATTTTTTTAAAGAAAGGATACAACTTCACTTTATCATTGTGATTCTGTTTGTTGTTTCGTTAGGATATATTTCCAGTATGAATTGATACTTGGGCGGACACAATCACGTTCTATATAACTAAGCGGTTACACCTTTAAATTATCCTATCGATTGCATCTACATCTACATCTACATTTATTGTCCTTAACACTTTTGTATCATAAAGATTTTAAAAATAATAGTTACAATAAAATGATAATAATTACAAAAAAGGTATCAACTATGATCTAAATTAATAAGTAATTCATAACTGGAAATTCTATACCTAATGATACATAATATCATATATATAAATAGTTCGATGAATTTATAAAAAGGGTCATATATTAGATGTAATTTAATCTAAGAAATTCTGATTCTTAACATTTAAATATTTAACATTTAACATTTAACATATAATACATGTATTTGGCACTTTTTTGGGCCGTCCTACGTTCCACATGTAAATCCGAATAAAGATCATTCACAAACCTAATTTATTGCTTGCTTGAATGGTGCAGTTTTTTTTCTTACATGTCAGTCGGCAAGTAACCTGTGCAAAGCCACCCACCATCCTTTACACCCTAAGACTGATATATATGCATATTCTCCAAACCGTTCTCTCTACATTTCCTATAGTGCCGACAAAGAGAATTTGATTGACAATCTGGAGCTTCTTAAAATGGTGATCATTTACCTTTTTCTCATGGCCTTTCAATTGATTTAGGGGTGATGCCGTAAGGAAAAATTACAAGACAGACACTCTGGGGCCTCTTCCCAATTTTTTTTTTTTTTTTTTTTCACTTTCTTTTTTCTTTCGAGGTAAGTGAGTAGGCGGCTGTACACGGTTTACGTTCAAGTGTTGCAAGTAACGACAACGTATACAGTGAGTTGAACATAATTGTATCGCGAAGTTCGCTTTCAGAGGCAGGTTGTCAAGTTAGGGTCCTTTGACTCCAGCTTATGAATTACATTAGTATTGGTGTTCCTCGTTACCATTGACACTTAAGTTTTTCTTGAACTCAGCGTCAGAATTTTAAGCTTCTCTGTAACGAGTAGGAATACTTCTGACTTGCAGCGGTTTTGGTAGCTTTTTAGGACATCATGAATCATTTGAAGAAGTTGGCAAAGGGTTTAAACGTAACGTTTGGTTAAGGCCAAAATTTAAATGTGACGCGTGAATTTTACAGAAAGGTTAAGGCGAGCGTGATCCGTGAACATGAATTTATGAACTTGCGTGAGGCGTGATTTGCCTCTTAAAGTATACCGGCGTGAAATGTGGATTTTTCTTTCATTTTCTTAAGAAACTTCGGCTTGTATAAGATTTCCCTGAAACCTTGAGGATAAGGAAAGAAAAAGATGTAAAGTTCTCACTTTTAAATTCTTGTCGGGTAAAATGCTTTTTAAAGAATACGTCACGGGTTAATTTTACTAAAATGCGCGATGCATAAGTGAAACGGGATCACGACCCCCTTCTCCCCCTTGTTTTGCTACTAGGGATTTTAATCAAACCACGACGGCGACGGCAACGAGAACGTGGAAAAACAATAGATCTAATTGGCAGAACAATAGCCCAGCACGAGCGTTTTAAAACTTTGTACATTTCTTAGCCGTCCTTTGCAAAACAACAACGTGAAATCCACAAAATTTGCGTCGTCTGCGAACCGAAACCGCAGCGGCAAATTATTTTAATTTACATTTGGAACTCAACGCTACTTTTATGCGTTATGTTGAATTTGAGGTCTGGCGCCCTATGAGACGGTAAACATATGCAGCCATTTTCGAAATTCTAACTAAAAGTAGAAACTGATTTTATAATCAATGTCTTCAGTGGCGTTGCCGCCGTGACTGCTTAAGTTCCCTACTCTCTCTGAACACAGTCCTCAGGCATATTATAGATATAGTGCTGAGTTCTCAACGTCAAGCGGTCAGAGGTTTGAACAATAAAACAAGGGGAAAAAACAGAGGTACCTAAAATGTAGTTCAAGCTTAGGGTTTGACGAGCTTATTTTTTTAAGTCTCCTTGCGGGGATTAAATTTTCGTTACCTTATTTGATCGCAGCAGGTCACAAAATCGCTAATTCTGTACTCGAGAGGTGTTCTGTCAAAGAATTGTCTTGCATACTCCGGTTTGATATTGGTATCTTAAAGTATAGGGGCCGACCATTTGACTTTTGAGGGGGGGGTGGGTGATTTCTGGTCATCACCAAATTTTTTTTCTAGCAATCTGCTGTGCAGGATATTTTTTTCCGATATTTTGGTACATTTTTTCTGTTACATTTGGGCTGCATGCAATTTTTTTCTTCCAACAAGCGCTTGCAGGAAATTTTATTTCAAAATCACCCACCACCCCCCCTCCCTCAAAAGTTAAATGGTCGGCCCCTTACGTGAGCTTAAAGGTTTACTTCGTGTTTCGGGTCATTGTTTGAGTCGGTTTCAGACAACCCCCTTCCTTCTCGACTAAAGGTCATTTCCGCCTAATTGATATGCCCTTATTAAGTAAGCGATTGTCGTTCACTGAACAAAGCAAAGATGATGTGCACGAAAGGAAATTTGATGCTATTTTCAATTTCAGTCGTCTTCGTCTTCATTATACCAAGTCAACTGACTGTAGGTAAGAGAGACCTTGAATTTTATCCAATGCGCGTTGTCATCCGCCGAGACGGACCGAGTTCGCTCGACTACGCGGCACATCACAGACATTTTTACCGACAAATTAGCAAGTTGAGAAGACACCTTCCTGATTCGCATCAACAACAAATGCTAGGAAGGGAGAAAGATTAAAGATTTCAATGTAGTGTTTGGATAATGAATTTTCAGTTCAAGCCTGAGTTTGAATGAGAGGCTGACCTGATATAAGGGTGCCTTTACGAAATTTCTCGCTAACATTCGTATCCAAGTGTTGATGGTGCCTTGTTCCCCATCATTCCTGCGTCGTGAAACAGCATAGGAAACAGAACAATAAGCCGAAGATGCCTTTGACCAAATATTTTGGTAAATTGGCGAAAACGTATTTGTAAATTGTTCAATTTTGTGGATCCAATCGAAAACTTTCCCTGCATTGCCTTTAAGATGCGTTCGATTCCTAACGGAGACATTAATATTAATAGGGACTTTAAGCAGTCAGGACGGCAACGCCACGGAAGACGTCGATTCAAAAATGAGTTTCTACTTTTAGTTAGATTTTCGAAAATGGCTGCATATGTTTACCGTCTCATTGGGCGCCAGTTCTCAAACTCACATAACGCATAAAAGTAGCGTTGAGTTCCAAATGTAAATTAAATTAATTTTCTGCTGCGGTTTCGCCTCGCAGACGATGCAAATTATGGTGGTTTCACGTTGGTAGTTTGGAAAATCAGGAATGCGGAATTCGGCCAGAATTCCGCCGGAATTCTACTGGAATTTTTCAACGTCGGTTTTTTTTTTTTATTATTCAAAACGACTCCGATGATTATCCGAAGAGTGTGAGCTCCGAAAATACTCAGATGATTAGCCCGAAGATTATTCGATGGTTTCCGAAGTTACCCGGAGAGCCCTGCATTTTTGAAGGCTTGTTTTTTCAGTCCTTCTTCTTTCTCTTTTCAAGATATTTCCGAAGAGTGCGCGAGCTCCGAATATACACTCTTAGGATTAACCGAAAACTATCCGAGGGTCTCCGAAGTTACCTGGAGATCCTCGAGGCCGAGGAATAATCGAGCTCCCAGCTTCATTTTTTTAATCTATTCTTTTATTTGATCTTCTGTTTATTTTTGATTATTAACTTATCGATTTTTTAACGGCCGTGAAGCTACATAATAAACAGCAAATCATTCGTCAAATTATAGGTTAACATGGTCAGCCTCCCTTCAATCATTAAAAGGGTACAAAAAATATAACACGAAGTTACCCGAAGATCCCTGAATTTTTCAAGGCCTGTTTTTAATTTAAAAGAACTCCGAAGATTTTTCCGAGTAGTATACGAGCTGTGCATATACGCCGAAGTTACCCCAGGATCCGGCCTGAGGAACAATCGAACCCCCACGAACATGGTCGAACACATTTGAAGAAAGAAAACGCTCAAGAATCCACCTCAACAATTTTTTTCCTGTCCTATTTTTATGTAAGTTACACGGAATTTTTGAAGGTGAATTTTGTCTTCGCCAAGTAAAAGGTGCATGGATATTGGGTAAATTCAAATTGGTTTGTTTCCGGTTGGACAGTTAACCACCCCGATATATACCCCACTCCTTTTTCCTTGTCCGATGAACAAAGAACGATCGAAAACGCAGGCCTTGTGAGGCCATGAGGACTTGGCATGCAGTAAAATACGTTAATGACGCCATTGTCTTAGACGCGATCGCAAAACTATTTTTTGAGTTAAAACTTGAATGACGCTTAAGAACTTGAATTTTGAATAAAAATAGGGCGACAAAAATAAATTCTTGTATACGCGATACGTTATGTATCACAATGTTTTAATAATTAAAAAAAAAAAGATCAAATAAAAGAATAGATTTAAAAAAATTTAGTTGGGGGTTCGATTGTTCCTCGAGAATCTCTGAGTAACTTCGGAGTCCCTCGGATAGTTTTACGTTAATCCTTAGTGTATATTCGGAGCTCGTACACTGTTCGGAAAATTCTTGAAAAAAGAAAGAAGAAGAACTGAAAAAACAAGCTTTAAAAAAATTCAGAGCTCTCCGGGTAACTTCGGAAACCATCGAACAATCTCCGAGTAACTTCGGAGACCCTCGGATAATTTTCGGTTAATCCTCGGAGTACACATTCGGAGCTCATACACTCTTCGGAAAAATCTTGAAAAAAGAAAGAAGAACAATTGAAAAACAAGCCTTCAAAATCAAATGAAAAACTAGACGTAACGTTTAGAGTTTGCTTCTTCTATATTCGTACTTGCTTTCCCTTTTTGACGTAATTAGAACTAAGTATTCGTTGATAGTACATCAATTGTTGAACTGTCGCTGCCCTCGAAAGTCAACTCGCAACCGAAGGAGTTTCGTTGTTATTCGCAAGAAAAAGAGAAATTTTAATCCTGGGATCCGGCTTAGAAGTAACAAATCTTCTTGAGATAACAAGTTAGTCGCCTTAAAATACACGGATGGGCGAAGGATTACTTGGATCTTACTAAAATGTCACGATAACAACTTGGCGGTAACTAGCACGAGTTCACAAAAAAAGGGGATTTAACCGCTGACCGCAAATGCTCGTATCCCTACTACGGCGCTGCTATAGTAACATGAACCGTTTGCATTTTGAGCGTTCAGTTTAATTGCTAGTGAAGCATGATTGAACAGACTTGCTCGACCGATTATCAGATTTGTTCGATGGGTTTTAACCTTTGCGGTTAGAAAAAATCTTCCATGCTCCCGGGAGGCCGCACTGACCTCTTCCTACTCCAAATTTCGGTTAAATTACTACATGTAGGTATCTGCTTACCTTACCGCAAAATAACATCAGGAACATATCTTTGTATCGACCCATAAACTTCCATGTAAACAATAGAGAAATCAAACGTAACATTGACAGAACTTTCAATAACATTTGATTTAACAGGAAAACATCAGTTATGTCTTCAAAAATGTAGGTGTATGAAATCACATTCATGCTAATGCTTACAATAATATTTACATTGCATTGATCATCATTTCAAGGAAAGTGATTCCCATAATGGGCGTGAAAGTCATTCAGCTGTTTGCTTTACAACATTATTGATATTGCTAGGTTGTAACGGTGAAAATATTGGAGGTAAACTTCATTACCTTGCAGTACAATTACTCTATGAATATAAGAATAAATGCCGCCAGCTTGTAGTTCTGAGTTGATTGTTCAAATGTTGTACATGAATTGTAAGATACTCACCTCTCCGAGGATTTGATTTCTACGCAACCTGCAATGTGTGCCAGACAAAAACTAAATTTATGAGGCAATCAACATTTCAAAGTAAAATCCTTCAATAAAACCTACACTTACCGTCCATGCTTTTTGCTCCGACGATCGCGTTCGAAGAGCACGTGCTCAAAAATAGTTGCCAGACCCTTTTAGTTCCCTTTACTCTGCCATTTTGAATTCTCAGATGGGTTACCGCGGTACACCCGTTCCCCATTCCCCGTTCCCCGTTCCCCGTTCTCCGTTCCCCGTTCCCCGTTCTCCGTTCCCCGTTCTTCGTTCTCCGTTCCCCGTTCCCCGTTCCCCGTTCCCCGTTCCCCGTTCCCCGTTCCCCGTTCCTCGTTCCCCGTTCCCCGTTCCCCGTTCCCCGTTCCTCGTTCCCCGTTCCCCGTTCCCCGTTCCCCGTTCCTCGTTCTCCGTTCCCCGTTCCCCGTTCCCCGTTCTCCGTTCTCCGTTCCCCGTTCTCCATTCCCCGTTCTCCATTCCCCGTTCTCCATTCCTCGTTGTCCATTCCTCGTTCTCCGTTACCAATTTTAGTAACATCCCCTTTCACGTTGTGGTTTTGCTAAGGATAGCTAAGATATGTACAAAGTTTTAAAACGCACGTGCTGGGCTATTGTTCTGCCATTTAGATCTATAGTTTTTCCACGTTCTCGTTGTCGTTGCCGTCGTGGTTTGCTTAAATTCCCTGTTAATCCATGAAAGCTACTGGCTGTTACACTAGTTGGCGAGCCGATCGCCCAAAATTGTGGGGGCAAAGGTTAGAAACTTGTGAAATATTCGTTAAGTAGATAGAAAAATTGACAGGCAGACGTTTTGAAATATGTTAAAGTATTCTTCGCCTGTCTTTGAGGATCGAAATATTACAGTTCGAAATCTGCTTCAATCCTACCAAAAAAACTTGTAGCTATGAACTAAAACAATACGTATCACACAAGCTGAATCTCTGTCTAAAAATTTCATACGCACATAAGGCGCACCTATCTGGCAGCAACATTTTACATTTATTATTAGGCGACCGACGGATTGACTGGTCACAAAACATACTCTCTTCCTAATCCAATTACTTATAGTGGTCAATTAAAAAAGGAATTGGAAAGGTAACTGTGTATTGCATGGAATTAAGAAACTAGTGATGAACATGATATGGTTCAGAATTTAGGCGAGGATACGTTTTCGATAGCAAAGTTTCAAAAAAACAGAATTCACTGTGTGGAGCATACAATCATTAAAGAGCACTTGCTATATTGGAGTGTTATGATAATACGGAGACAGTACACTTTCGAAAATCAGTAAATGAAAGCTTTGTTTAGTTGGAGGGACTAACAGGTCAGTCGTGTATTTCCGCGCTTTAGGAATTTAGCCAATGATGATGTAAACCTTTTTTTTAATTATTGTAAACTGCTGTTTTTTTCAAAACGATTGTACCCAGTCCCTTACCCGTTTAGACCAAAGGTATCTATGAACCATACAGTTTATAATATTACTTTTCTTTGATTTCAGAAGCTTCTCTGATCGCTAACTATGACATCATTAGATGCTACGAAGTCGACATCACATTTCACTATCATATTGACGGAGGGCTCACAAATAGCACCATAACAAACACCAAAGTACAATTTTCTCCTCTTTTCCAACAAGCGCCCTTCCTTCTCTTATCTCTCTCAGACTGCAGTGGTGTCGCGGTCACCTGGAAAGATATAATTAGCTCTCCGCCGGGAGTGAAAAGTATTTTTTTTAAAATACCAATGATATTCACTGCATCAACAAATGTGCCAGATGGTAAAATTTCAACAAAGATTACAGCTTGTTTAAGTACCCTGACGACAACACATAAGGGAACCATCGACGGATACGCTCCGATTATATCCCAAAATGGCACCAGCCATAATACGTATAATTCGTCCACTATATCAGTTGAGCGATCTTGCTGTGGTGGGAATATACCGCCGCCCTGTTGTGCCGTAGGCTCAGTAAATGTGTCAAGCACTAAATGTGGTGAGTGAAGACAACGCATGAATTTCATTTGCAATTGGACCAGGATAAGGAACAAGTAATTATTTATTACCTGGGGGAAGGGGAGGGGGGGCAATTAGCTGCCAATCAAGGGAGGATCATAAGAATATTACAAAGTCTTAGAGTGGATCAAGTAAATTTTACTGTGACACACCAAACACACTCCCACCACCTATCCCCCCCTCCCGCCCCCCTCACCTCCACTAACTCCCACTGAGCCGAGTTCTCTCTCCTTTCTTCAGGTTGTTTGCCAGGCTTCCAATTTGTTCCTGGCAGTTTATGTCAGCGTTGTCCTTCCGACACCTATCAGGACGAACAAGGTCAAAGTTCATGCAAAAAATGCCCAGGAGGAAAACAAACATTTGGAAAAACAGGAATGACCAGCAATTCCAGCTGCTCAGGTAAACCCACAATATTAGGAAATGTGTCGGTAATATCGGATAGAAAGGGCGTAAATGAGCTCAGATAGGGAGAGAGAGCTTCCCAACCTCTCTCCACCCAGGATATATCCTTCCAATACCTGTTCAGCTTTTTTATTTCTCTTGATAAGCGTCAAGTTCACTGTATTTTGTGTTTACCTTGCAGACCCTCCACTGATGGGTAACTACAACGTAAAACGATGCTTTGAGGTAGACTCCATATTCCATTACCGAATCCCAGGAGGCCTTACAACTAACACCATCAGAAACATCACAGAGGATTTTTACAGTTCTTTTCTGATTTTTCACAATCTTTACCTAACTCTTCAACAATGCAAAGAGATGATTCTCACAATCGGAAATATAACATCATCTCCCCCAGGAGTTAGCCATGTTTACTTCAGAGTACCGGTTACTTATACAGCATCAAATAACATATCTGATGATCAAGTGGCTTCGAATGTTACCACCTGTATAAACGCTGTAAATTTTACCTTGAAGGGATATATCGACCAAAATGCTCCAAAAATTGATCAAAACAACACCACATACCAAATTAACCAGCCATCTTCCATCGAGAAGAAGTCATGCTGTGGTGGGGATATACCACCGCCCTGCTGTGCCTTTGGTTCAAACAGGGTGTCAAGTACTAAATGCGGTAAGACTGTTAATTTTTTGTTGTTGTTTTTTTGTTTGCATTTTTTTCAGGGTAATAGACATTCTATCGATGAAAAACAGCTTTTGTGTTTTTCTCAAACGTTCCAGACTAATTGTATTACTTTTTCAGGTTGTTTGCCTGGATTTCACTTCGTCGCCGGCCGTTCTTGTCTCCCTTGCCCTGCTGACACTTATCAGGATGAACAAGGACGAACATCTTGTAAAACTTGTCCAGTTAATACAGGTACATTTGGTAAAACAGGAATGACAAACCACGCCAACTGCACAGGTATGACAACAACAAGAAAACTGTGCTGAAGCACTTTCTCTCTTTAGTGGTTTCCAATCTAATATCCAAATGGGGGATTCACATTTGACTTTTTTTTAAAGAGCATAAAATCATATATACATATCTAATATTTCAGATTGAAAGACTTCTCCTGTCTGTATTTTATTTTTTTAATCTTTTTTTTTCTATAGATGGTCACCAGATCATCAATAGTTATCATTGTTGTTTGCAAGCCTCTTGTATCGAAAGTAATCCTGCTTGCTTTGGTTTTGTTTTACTTCCCTCTGTGATTGGTCCAGAAAACTCGCGCCACCGTCTCAACCAATCAAATGAAAAACTAAAGCGAATCACAACTTGGTCGATTGCGCTTCAAACAAGCTGCCTGTTTTTACTTTGAGTCCTTATTGGCCAATGATGATGTTAACGTTTGCTCTGATCGGTAGTTGTAATTTTCTTGGTTTTTGTTTTCCGACACTCAGTTGGAAACTGCTCTGATAAAATGTCGATTGATTGAACTTTTTCAAGCCGCCTGCACTCACTGAATGTTATTTCTTTAGGTTGTGCTCCTGGATTTCGTTTCGCTCCTGGTTTTAACAGTTCCTGTCTCAGATGTCCGACAGACACATATCAGGATGAGAAAGGCCAAGGGGAGTGTAAGAAGTGTCCAGGAGAGAAACGAACATTTAACAAGACAGGAGTGTCGAGCGAGTCCCACTGTTTAGGTGAGCGCCAACAAAGTTTTCAAACGAAATCGTTTTGCGAAAACCTATTGCTAAGAATGAACATAAAACTTATACCTTTGGTGAGTATAGGACCTCGCCAGCTTGCCACAAGTACTAGATATCCACAGATTTAGTTGAAAACGAAACAGTGTATAAAAAAAATGCATATCTGAAGAAAAAGTGTTGCACAATGTTTAATCAATCTTTCTTGTGATTTATGGATAATTAACTCAACACATCTTTCAAAGTTATTCACCGAAGGTGAATAGTGGTTTTAGTATATACCACACAGAAACCAAAAAAAAAAAACCAGATATTTCTGTCGATATACCAAAATATGGTAAGAAACTAATTTTTTTACACGCGATTTTGTCTCTTCGGCTGCTTGGAGGTGACTAGTACTTGCTAATCATTTCCGAACCAGCCAATCATTGCGCTCGAAAAGCACAAGCCACTTCTGTGGTATAAACTAATTATTATTATTATTATCAATCTCTAAAAAATTCAAAATTATCATGTCTTAATGATCACGATTTCTTGCACGGGTTCCTAAACTTGACCCACCCACCCACCCACCCTTCAGTCCTCTTTTTCCCTTTACCTTCTCATATATGTACTTCATCTTCTCTATTTTTTTGTTTTTTTCTTGTTTTCTTTTCGATTCATTCCATTTTACTGAATTTTTTAAACGTTTTCCTTTCCTTCGAACATTTTAGAAATTCTTTTGGATAATCGTTTCTATTTCTTTTTAGATGCAAATCCTCTGCAAATTCATGACCAAGTAGTTTTCCTCCCTGAAAACATCAACAACGAAACGGTAGTCGCGAATGTTACTGTAAATACAGTTCTGTCCTCCCTGGTTCGGCCATTTGTGTTTAACATAGATGGTGTCACACAACCACTACAGTCACGCGTTGGCTTAGGGCGAAAGCGACGTAGTTTTGGAATGGACTCTCCTTGTATACAGCCTGATCCTTGCTCTCAATTCTTGGTCGATCCCTGCTTAAAGGCAGGCGCAGTCAAACCAGAAAATTATTTCTGCATTCATCAATTCACTGGACGAATAAGGGTAACGCAAGACTTTTTTTTTAAAGAAGGTGAACTCTTTGATTTACAAATCCGCGTGACAGATAGCGATCACCGGGGAATAACCGAAAACACGGCCAGTATCAGAATCATTTCTGGCGACCCGTGCAAGAACATCCAAGAAATTTATGATGAAGCCGTCAAATATTGCATCAAAATCAAGAATTCAGAATCTGTCGATGAAGAAAAGTGGTGCATGACTAAGCAGTGTACAGAAGCTGCCCATAACTGGAAAGAAGCACTTAACAATGCAAGTCAAGTGCCAGAGAAGAACTGTTCGGCAGATCCTCATCATCTCGCAACAGTCATGCGCGAACACCCACGCTGTGGTAAGTAACGTGTTGAACAGTCGACTCCATCCCAGCTCCTTCGCAGCTTTCTTGGTCTTATTGCACAACACGTTTTTTTCTCAGAGAAAGCATTGTATGACCAAAAAGCAACGACTACGAAGGTGACTGGAGTCGACTCCCAAAAACAGGAAGAGAAATACGTTGTTTACGGTATCGATTGATACAGGCTATTACGTTCCACCACCCCCACCCCCATCTTCCACGCAAAACGCTCAAAAACACTAATGTAAAGGACAGAATGTGATTTTTTTCACGTTATCGTTTTGAAAAATATCTGTATTCACCTGTCCACATTAGAAATTGGGCGTTTTCGAAATCGTCTTTGACAGTGTTTCCTTTCATCAGGTATTTTGGTTTGGACGAATGCGGATGTGAGGCCCAGTCTCACCGCGGTCAGACAGATAGAAAACTACCGACTGTATTGCAGAATGCTTTATGTGTGAATATGCATTTCGGATTTAATGCCGCAGTCAGAAATCCGAAATGTACATTTTTAATATTCACATCTTTATTTAAGAGATCTGAATTGTCCTTTGCAAAAATTTAGATTTTCAGTTTGGAAATCTAAATTGATTGACCACTGGTGGTGTTCACATCAAACCAACTTTGTCGTTGGCTGCTTGAGATTCATTAGTTGGGATTTCACTTTTGAAACCTGAATTGCGCGTCTCAGAGTAAGTTGCTTATGACTGAAATTTTCACTTAAAAAAACTCTAATGATAAATTTTCTCAGATTTCTTTTTTCATAATTTTTGTTTTTAGTTTGAAAGTATAATGTTTATGGGAAACGGCGAAAGTTGAACTATTTCCCGTCTCCTTTAAGCCATTTATCAGCTTGTGAACGCACAGGTGTTTCCAGTTGTCGCTTCTCTCCACCGCTTAGACGTTTACAAGTACAATTTTTGTAGTTTCAATATTCTGCTGTCTGACGCTGGCCTGCTCTAAAATACAGCTATGTTCTAAAAGCAGATTCACTCTTTGCAAACAACGTTTGATGCTTTGCTCACCTGTTTTAGCTTTTATCTTAGTAGGTTTCCGGAGATGTTGCGGGTGGTGAGTATGTCGACATCGAATATGACCTGTGAAAGTGTGTTAAGGATTAACCACCTCTAGAAGCCTGCTAGGGAGTCAAAGCTTGGGATTCCAAGCAGTTTGCATTTTAGAAGCGACGGCGACGTCAGTGAATAACAAAATACTATTTTCCCGCCCAACGGTAAAGCGCATGCGTGATCGGGGTGAATCCAGCGTAACATGAAAAAGAGGTTGAAAGGCGCTTTTGAAGATTGCTTTTTACACATTGGATTAAAAGCATTTGCATAAAAGTTTTGAGGGTAAAATAAACTTAAACCAGTTCGACAAAAATCGTTTCTTTCCCTCTTGCTTGAGTATATGTAGAAGGCTAAGTCCTGTAGTGGAAACTGATGACGAGGTTGTTTAGGTCCGGTCTAAAAAATTCTTTACGAAAACTCTTCCGTCCTAGACTCCACAAGATATATCCGTACAAAGGTCATTTATTAGCAAATGTTTTCGATATTGACCAACCGTGTACCTGGTCAGTGTTTATAGACTGTTCCTGCCATAGAACTCATTCGCACTGACTTAAAACTTTGTAATATTTATTTATTTTTTATTCTGTAGGGAGTTTCCTTGCATGGGTACTCACGTCCCGTTCGTTACTCCCTTTTGGCAATTTTCTTTTTTTTTGTACGTGTAACTTCTCGTTTATTACTTTTGTAACTCAGTAGAATGCCAATAAAATTTATTAAAAAAAAAAAAAAAAAAAAAAAATCGCTTGTAACAAGTGATTGGTCACGAAAGGCTCCCACCCAAGTAAAAAAAATTGCCACCCATTAGAAGTGGTTGCTGGGAAAGGGTCGACTGTCATGTGAAGGCAAAATAGAATAATAATGCCGTTTATAAGTTTACAATTAATTCAACTACCGCGATATGATACTGTTTACGGAAAGGGCTCTCAGTTAAGTTCTATTCAATAGAATAAATTCGTTGTATTAAATCTGAAATTATTTCGTCGCGTATCGGGAGAAACTACGATGTCGCGAATTTAGAGTGTTTTCAACACTTATATTCTTGGGTGTTAATTGAAGTTGAAGTCCGTTTATTGCAGATACGCTTCACACAATTGTTTTCGAATAAACTCTACATGAAATTCATCATATATGGAGGGAAACTGAGGTTTATTAGAAAAAAAAAACACCCAAAACCGAAAAAAATCCCGTCTATGGTCTATCGTCTGTTACCTATCGCCTATCGTCTAGATTTTAGTACATGCCCGTCATAACCGATTTATTTCCGCAGTATTCAGGAATCAAAACCCTTATCGGTCCGATACAGGGGTGACGAGTGGAGCATACAGAAGTCTCGTGGCCATTCGCAAAAACCAAACGAATGTCACAATGCCTCCCTCTATATGCAACAGTTCAGATAAGTTTTTTTTAGACATTGAGACTATAAAAGAGTGGTGAAGAGGCCGAGAAATATCATCGGTTTTCTGTTAGACTCTTGATACGATGCTGACAGCTGTTATCTTTTCCTTTTTTTGTTTTACTAACAATGCCGTTTGCCCTAATGGGAGTAACTTCATATCCATCAGCGTCAATATTCGTCCAATTTTGGAGCGTATTATTCATATTAACTTAGACGGCTTTGTTTGAATATTTAAAGACAAAGGAAAAGCTGTTAAATTCATACCTTTAACCTAACCTCGTTCCCATGCACTTTTCCTCTTACTTGCCATGAGACCGAGGTTGCCTTCAGTCGAGCAGGAAACCTCTTCGCGCGACTGAAATCGTTTCGATGTCAAAAAAGGTGCGCCAGTTATGGGGAAAGAGATAAGTTGATGACACGATTCGTAACACAACTGAGGCTTTAATTGAATCGGTGAAACGAATACAGAACGAGCGGGCTTACAGACCCAAGTAGAACCGCGCGAGGCCCGAGGCGACGCATGTCTATAACTAATGTACCGCTGTCCGGCACTAGCGGTGAATGTACAATGTTAGATATATGTTGTATTTCCAGTGGAAAAAGTTAGGAAAAATTATATACAGCCAGTTCCAAAAAATAGACCTAATTTAAGATTGAAGAACGTGCGCAATGCTAGTCAGGGATGTCACGGATAGAAAATTTGTAAAGGAGGCTCCAAATCTGTTGACGTTCCCTTGGAAAGAACAGAAACTGATATATCTAGCCATCAGAAATCAATCTCTGATTCAGCGTTTTTGTTTTACTTCAGATACTTCAACAATTGCTAACTATGATGTTAAAAGATGTTACGAGGTCGACGTCACATTTCACTATCAAATACGAGGAGGTCTTACAAGTGACACCATAACAAGTACCAGAAGGACGTTTTCAACCACTTTCTGCGCAATTTCCACCATTCTCTCAAATTTCTTTAAGTGCAAAGTAGTTACAGCCACCAGAAAAGATATAATTAACTCTCTCCCAGGAGTGTCAAGTGTTTATTTTAGAATACCATTGATATTTACAGCGTCTACAAGTGTACCAGACGATGACATTTCCCAAAAGCTCACAAACTGTATCAGCACTCTATCTACCTACAAGCAATTTTTGGACTCAAAAACGCCAAAAATGGTTCAAGGAGGTATAAATCACTCCGCGTACAATTTATCCACGATATCAAATATGACATCATGTTGTGGGGATAGACCACCGCCCTGCTGTGCTGCGGGCTCAATACAGGTTAACAGCACCAAATGTGGTAAGTTGCCTACAACATTTAACCAACACAAGGGAAAAGAAGTAGGGAATAGAAGTTTCTTTAAGTGCAGGTATTCGGTTGCATTACCATTGTGTTTTGAGCCCTATCGAAAAAACTATGCGCTTTTTAAACACCGCTACTTTATACTACTTGGTGAGGTTGTTTAGTCTCTTCGTCGTTTCGATGTTTCTACACATGCGCAAACGATTGACCTCTGCAATCTTCTAACCTAGGCTCTGTTTGGAATTGAATCCCTGATCCTCCCACGGAGAGTATTACAAAGCCTTAAGAGGGGATCAGGTAAATTTTATCATGACACGACCAAAATCCTCCGATCACCCTTACCCCCCTCCCACCCACACCCCAGTGATAAGTAATCACCAGTCCTTAAGCCGAGTTCTTTGTGCTTTCTTCAGCTTGTTAGCCAGGCTTCCGTTTAAATCATGGCAGTTTAAGTCAGCGTTGTCCTTCAGACACCTATCAGGACGAACAAGGTCAAAGTTCATGCAAGAAGTGTCCAGGAGGTAAACAAACATTTGGAAAAACAGGAATGACTAGTAATTCCAGCTGTTCAGGTGAACCCTAAAAATTAGGAAATGTGTCGGTAAGATGGAATAGAAAGGGCGCACATGAGTTTTGATATACCAGGGCGGAGAGAGCTTCCCAGCCTACCTCCGTCCTGCATATACCCTTCCAATGCCTGTTTCAATTTGTCATTTCTCTTGCTAAGCACCAAGTCCACTGTATTTTGTGTTTACCTTGCAGACCCTCCATTGATTGATAACTACGACGTGAAACGGTGCTTTGAGGTAGACGCCATATTCCATTACCAAATCCCAGGAGGACTTACAACTAACACCACCAGGAATATCACAGAGTAGTTTTACAGTTCTTTTCTGATTTTTTACAATCTTTACCTAACTCTTCAACAATGCAATGAGGTGAATGTCACAGTCGGAAATATAACACCATCTCCGCCAGGAGTTAGCCATGTTTACTTCAGAGTACTTATACAGCATCAAATAACGTAGCTGATGATCAAGTGGCTTTGAATGTTACCACCTGTATAAACGCTGCAAATTTCACCTTGAAGGAATATATCGACCGATAAAAAACGTCTTTCTTTCTAGGTAATACTCGTTGTGATGGCTGGAAGTGAAATCATCGCGTAACACGCTGCTAAATAAACTGGTCAATCCAGTTTTGTTCCCTTAGAGACCGGTCATTACTTATCATCCAGGGAGGGGGGAGGGGGTCCGAAAATAAAGAGTTTGGTTGTGCCACAATTGAATTTTCCCGAGCGTCCAGCTCGTCATAAGGCTCTGTAGTATCTAATCATCCCCTCTCATTGGCAGTCAAATTTCTACAGTTCCTCCTTTTAAACTCTGTTAAAGACGACTTACCCCCGTCAGTTCCTCCTGAACACCATGTGACTCCCCCCGCAAAAGAACAGTCCTTAGTCCCCCCCGAGCTGATTAATAAAGAACAAGAACATTTGTTGCAGGCTGCAGTTGGTCATTTTGAACTAAAGTCTACGTTTTTTTGTTGTTTCAGATGCTTCACTGACTGGCAACTATGATGTTAAGAGAGGTTATGAGGTGGACGTCACATTTCACTATCAAATCCAGGGAGGTCTTACAAATGGCACCATAAGTAGCACCAAGAGTACGTTTTCACTTCTTTTCAGCCGAGTGTCTGGGATTATGTCATCTCTCTCCGAGTGCAGAGGTGTAGCAGTCTCTCGGAAGGACATACTGAACTCTCCTCCTGGAGTGGAAAGCGTTTATTTTAAAATACCACTGATGTTTACAGCATCTTCAAGTGTACCAGACGATGAAGTTTCCCAAAAGCTTACAAACTGTATCAATACTCTATCTAACTACAAGCAATTTTTAGACGGAAATGCTCCAAATATAAAGGAAGGAAGTGTGACTCACTCCAAATACAATCTGTCCACGATATCAAATAAGACATCATGTTGTGGTGGGGATATACCACCGCCCTGCTGTGGCGTGGGCTCAATACAGATTAACAGCACCAAATGTGGTAAGTTGTCAGCGACCTCTGTTCGACACATCGGTCAATCGTGAGGCATGTGCAAATGAATTGGCCTGCGGCGCGTTGAGTTCCCGCGCAAAATTTCAAAAGAAAATGCAAAGAAACCACTTCTACGCAGAATTCACAGAATTGAATTGAAATGTTCCTAGGCTTGATTACCATCCGCTGTCTAGAAATGAGCCCGGATTCCCCCTGCCCCCCTCCCCTTCCTCACCGAAGAGGCCCTCCCGGGGGAATCGACGACGAGACTCGAGAAAACGACGGAAGGCGAGCCTACCTTCAACCGACAGCTTTAGAAATATCAAACAAACCTATACGTATTGGGGTTTTTTTTTTTTAAGTTTTTCGTGATAAATATCTTCAATCTTCCGGCTCCTGACAACGCAGCGGTGAAATGTCTGCACTTGGTGGCACCCCATGCGCACAAGTTGTAGCGTGGTACGAATTTGTGATTGATTGAGCTCATTTTAAATCTAAGCCGAGATTTTTTGTTTCGTTTTGTTCCGTTTTGATGTTTTCTTTCTTTCTTTCTTTCTTTCTTTGTTTAGGATGCCTGCCTGGTTTTAAATTCGTTCCCGGTAGTTTATGTCTCCGTTGTCCGTCTGACACTTATCAGAACAAGCAAGGTCAAAGGTCATGCAAAAAGTGTCCAGCAAGGAAACAGACATTTGGAAAAACAGGAATGGCAAGTGAATTCGATTGCTCAGGTATGACATTGAGCACAATGGTGAAATGGATTTGAGTGAAAGAAAAGGAAATTTCAATATTTAGGGCTCATTCTCTAGTTTTCTTTTTTATTAGTTTTTGATTGAATCAACGTCAGCTTTATTTTATTGACTTAATTTCTCTATAACAGACTCAAATCCATTGCAGCTTAGTGACCAAGTCATTTACCTACCCCATGACATCAAGTCTGAAACTCTTGTCACGAATGTTACTGTCACGGGGCGCTTGGAGTCTTTGGTTCGACCGTTATTGTTTTACATGGAGGATGTCACGCAGCCACAATTGTCACGCAGGGAGTCAAAGCGGAAACGGCGTGACATTGACGACTTTTGTGAAGGTGCTGGTACCGTTGAGCCTTTGAATTATTTCTGTGTTCACCGTCTGACTGGGGGAATAGAAGTCACGGACGAGTTTGAGTTTGAAAATGGTGACGAATTTGAAGTAAAAATTCGAGTTACGGACAGCGATCAGTGGGGAAAAACTGAAAACACAGCCGTTATCAAACTTATATCTGGCGACCCGTGTAGGAATCTCATTCGTAAACACCCGAGCTGTTCTGGTGATATAGGTAAGTCACGTGTTATTCTTGTTTCAGACTTGTCCCAAGCCGCTTGTGAGACCTCTTTACGCTTCAGCCTTTTCACAGGTATCAGACTTCGTCTCAATTAAAACGAAGCAAAGTATTCTCTTACACAAAATAATTGGTTTTGTGTCGTTTTTACTTCTTCACACTATCACGTTGTCATTTTGTTTGAAGCGTCCGAGAATACTGATGGAAATAACAGAGTGACGCTTTTTACGTCAGCGTTTTGCTAAAGCCACTTTTTTTTCCTACAGGTGATAACAGAAATTGGGCGTTTTCAAGAAAAAATAAATATATTATAAGACGTTTTGTTGTGCAGTGTCGCTGAGCATTTTTTACGAGTTGTGCCGTATTTTGACGATAGATAGATAGATTGATAGATCTATCTATCAATCTATCTATCAATCTAGAAAGGAGAAACTTTATTAACGTGTCAAAGAACCTTCTAGTTTGGGAGATATCCCATACTAATGTGAGGACACAAATAAAATGGATAAACATTATTTAAAAAGAATATTACCTACTTCAGAATAAGATTAAGTCATATCGCGCATGAAAAAAAAAATTAGATGAATTAAGAATTACATAGAGCACAGCCCCTCAGTGTAGCCATCATCTAATAGAGAGCTGAGGTCACGCTTACGTATGCGGTTTTTGAAACTAGCTAATGTTGTGGCTGATCTGTCATAAGTTGTCAGTTTACTCCATAATTTAGGTCCTAAATAGCGTAGTGAATGCCGTAAGTTATTGTGTTGTATCTAGGAATAGAAAAGTCGGCCTGTCTTAATTTATAGGAAGAGTTGTGTTTTTGAAATACGTTACAAATATTCAAAGGGCTAAGCTTGTGCTTAACTTTGTACATTAAGATGCATATATCCTGTAAGCGTCTGTTTAATAGCGAAGATAAATTAGCTTTCTGCAGCAAACGTTCATAGGTGGAGTGTTTATCTTTGAATACAGCCCTTAGGCCTCTTTCTTGAGCTCTCTCCAATCTGCGACTATCTCTAGATTTACAAAAATGCCATGTAAGATGGCATTAGGTTAGACATGGTAAAATGGCTGCCTTAAAAAGTTGTAATTTTGCATTTGTTGGAATCAAGTTGCGGAGTCTCATAAGCACACCAATCCTTTGACTGGCTTTGTTACAGATAGTATTTATGTGATTATTGAAATTCAAATTTGAGTCAATTGTGACTCCGAGAAGTTGGAGAGTAGCGGTCGTGTTGATTTTCTCTTTGTTTACTAAGATAGCGCATTCTTCGATGTTATTTTCAGTTATTGTTGCTACCAATAATTAAGGCTTGGTATTTTTTTAAGGTTACCAACTAATAGATCAGATTCGTACCAGTTGGTTGCTTTTTCCGTACTGTCTCTAAGTTTGGATGTAGTAGTGGGTAGGTCATGACCTGTATGGTAAAACTGATGGTCGTCCGCATACATTGATATATCTCTAACATGATAAGATAGATCGTTTTGGAATATATTCCACAACAGAGGACCCAATGCGGATCCTTGAGGACAGCCTCGACTGACTAATCTGTTAGAGCTGATATTGCTTCCTAACTTTCAAAATAAAAATAACGGGTAAAAATACTCAGCGATATTACACAACAAAACGTCTAATAAGTTATTTATTATCCAACACGCCAAATTGTTATTTCAGTGCGGGCGAATTTCGCGAACATTTATTTACGGGAGTGCGTAACAGAGGTATGCGAGGTGGAACGGTGCGCTATAGAACGGAACTGGCGCGTTGTCGTGTTGCTGTTTCTATTTTCTTCAATATATGAAGAAATTTCTTGGTTGTCTAACTATTTTCTTCGTTCGATTCATCTAATAAACTTGAATCGATGTTTGCCAGCCATTCCGACCCTTCGCCGTCGGAAATATGATTTAAAATGTCTGCCATTTTTTCCTAACTTCACTCCAATTCTTCGCGTTTAAGGCGTTTCAGCGTGGATTATTATAGAAACAAAACTCTTGAAAACACTCATGGAAGTGACAGCATTTAGCGCTTTTCAAGAGCTTCTGTTTTTAAATGCCTACAATAGAAAAGAGGTACTTTCAATGCGATACGTTTTCAAAAGTCTATGCTTTTGAAACTATCCTCAAGAGTCTTCACTTCTTTCTTGGTGTGGACGCGGCCAGCTCGCCGCGTTTACCTTGAGTGAGAACTATTCAACTGTATTGCAGAGTGCTAACTTACTCAAAACTCACACCTTGTTTTGATTCGAAAAACGAGATGTGTCTAATGCATGCATTTCGGGTTTACGGCTGCAGTCAGAAATCCGAAATATGTGTAATGTCCACAATTGACAGCTCTTGTTAAGAGATCTGAATCGTTTAGGGAATTGTTGAACAACTTAGATTTTGAGTTTCGAAAATCTAAATTGACCACTAATAAAGATGTTCATACTCAATCAGCTTAACCGTTGGCTGCTTGAGATTCACTTTTGAAATCTGAAATGTGTGTGTCACATATTACGATGCTTACTTCTGAAATTTTTATTCCAGAAAATTCAGATGACAAGTTTTCTCAGATTTCCTTATAGCATCTTTTGAGCTTAAAAGAATAGTGTTTACAGCAAAATGGCGAAAGGTGAAACATTTCCTGTCCGCTCTCAGCCAGTTATCAGCCGGTGAGCGCAGAAGCGTTTCATTTGTAGAAGTAGTAGTAGAAGTAGACATCTATATTTATACTGGATAGCCCCTTTAGTGTAGTAAACACTGGTATCAACGGGGGTCCTGTTACCCACACATCCCACCCCAGGGGAGGACATCCACCACACAGTAATCTCGTGCGTGGGAAATTAACGTCTCCTACCCCTAACCCTGCAGGAGACGGGACCTCCATGTATTCGTCCCTATCCGAAAAGACTAGAATATCTAATCATTTCTTGATGTTATAGAAAGGTAGCATATTCTTCTCAATTATTTTAAGACCCTGAGTGTTGGTCCGGCCGGGGCTCGAACCCTCGACCTCCCGCACAACAGTCCAGCGCTCTATCCATTGAGCTAACCAGGAGGCGTCGCTTCTCTCCACAGGTTTGCCGTTTACAGGTACAATTTTTGCAGTATATCGTCCGTTGTTGGACTGTCGGTCGGTTGTCAAACTCTGTGCAAAAAAAAATTTAGTGCCTTACTTACCGCTCTTACAGTTTATATCTTAGTAGGTTCCAGGCTGCAACAACTATTATAACATAACCAAAGTAAAGCGCGCGCTCTGATTGGTCAATTTAGCGTCCCCCATTTGCCCATGGGTGTACGCAGCTGACGTGAGCAAATGCAAAGACTTTTTCCGCGCGCGCTTATTAATTTCTGGTCACGTAGGATTTGTTACATAAAAGGGAACTCTTTAGCTATAATGTATCAATGTTATGTTATAAAACAAATGGTAAACACCACAGCGTACACTATTGAGTCATGGATGCACTTGGGAGGTTTGCTAAGCACTCAAGAAGCTAGAGTCGCTCTCGGCTATCGCCTCGAGCGACTCTTACGCTTCTTTCGTGCTTAGCAACCTCCCGCGTGCATCCATAACTCAATAGTGTACGCTGTGGTGTTTACCATTTGTTAATTGTTCCTGGATTTTACTGTTGGTAAGTATGTCGACATCGAAAATGGCGCACATATCAGTGATCGCATACTGGCCTGCTGATTTAATTATGCTCATTCTCCAATATATATGTTTATCGACTCTCCGGTGTGTACTTGTATGAAGAAGAAAATAAGTGCACGAGTTGTTATGCACTAGTAAGCTTCTTTTAATGTTAGTAAAATTGAATCTGCCTGCAGTTATGTTCCACTGCATGACATTCACGCTTCAGATCAGCATTCACCTGGACATAAAGCATAAGTAAAATTTAAAGAGCGGAAAAGATATGCGAGAGTTGCAGAAGGTATGAAGCCTTCTTGAGAGGAAAAGTGTTTATAACATAACCAAAGTAAAGCGCGCGCTCTGATTGGTCAATTCAGCGTCCACCATTTGCCCATGGGTGTATGCTGCTGACGTGAGCAAATGCAAAGACTATTTTTCCGCGCGCGCTTGTTTATTCTGGTCACGTAAGATTTGTTAAATCAAAGGAACTCTTTTGCTACAATCTATCAATGTTATGTTATAAAACAAATGGTAAACACCACAGTGTACACTATTGAGTTATGGATGCACTTGGGAGGCTTGCTGGGCACTCAAGAAGCTCGACTCGCTCTCGGCTATCGCCTCGCGCGACTCTGGCGCTTCTTTCGTGCTTAGCAACCTCCCGCGTGCATCCATAACTCAATAGTTTACGCTGTGGTGTTTACCATTTGTTAATTAGTAAGCGATTTGTATCATTCCGAAGTATTTTACTTATTGATTTGGGGAGTTTAAGTTCGACGTCCAGGAAAACGTCGATTTAAAATGAAGTTTTTCTTGTCCAAAGAGTTTTTTGTGTAGCTCGAATACATGCTTACCTATACCGCAAAATGGCCAGATTTCCCCTTTCGCATAACGTTGAGTTCAAAGTAGTTGGACTTCAGTTTTCAAAAATTGGATGGGTAATTTCACGTTGTTGTTTTGCATAACACGGCTTGGAAATGTAGTCTTAACATGCACGAGCAGAGCTATTGTTCTGCTCATTAACAGATCTTTCTGTTTGGCTTCGTCCTCGCAGCGGTCGCTCTCGCGGATTTGTTCTACTCTGTTATCATGTTTCTTCAACAGGAGAAAAGAGAAATCTTGACAAGTTTCTTCACTCTATTTACTATAGTAAGCGAAACAACTGATTTCAAACATGACTCCATCGACACAATGTCCAAAAAGGTCCTTTATTAGCTCAGGCGGGTATGATTTTAGAAAATTATCTCTAGTTTAAATTTCATTTTGAAGATTTGAGGATAGAAAACCATTTATAACGACAGTTGGCGATAGGGAATCAGGGGATGGAGGGTGGGGAAAGTATCAATGCCGCCCTTATGTCCACACTGCAAGCTAATAAATCCCAAAAATAAAATATACACTTATCATGTTAGTGCATCGGTATCGATTGTGTAGGATAAAGGAGGCATGTACGATAATTTATCAAAAGCTTCCTCTACAAAGTCGTTCTAAATGGACAACATTAGACATCCTCGAACTCCTACCGTATTGTAAAAAAGCAATTTTCATCACTGTGTGTCGAAAGTAATCTGTGATTGGCCCAAAAACCTAGCGCCACACTCTCTCGGCCAATGAGATGCAAAACTTAAAATTAATCACGACTTGGTCGCCCACGTTTTCCAGCGCTTAGGCGATTATGATTGGCTCAGAAATCTAGTGCCACACTCTCGGCCAATCAGATGCAGAACTTAAAACCAATCATGACTTGGTCGCCCGCGTTTTCCCGCGCGGTTTGGTTGTTTTAACTTTGAATTCTCGTTGGCTTTTAAAGCACTGTCCTTTCCCTAATTGGCTGTTATAACATTGGTTTTGGTTTTACAATACTGAATTGAAAAGTATCCTATCACGCTTTAACTAACTTGTTGTCGTGTTCCAACATCACAATTCTCCACTTTTACATCCCTTGGGCGGTAAATTCCGAGTTCTTTACAAGTGACATAGAACATCAATAAAAAACCACCTTAACAATACGTTAGGAAATATTCTATAAAAAATACTGCTGACATTTTTTAGTTATCCGTGGTTAAAATCTTACCACTTGGGCTCAGTAAGTTCCTAACCTCTTAGTTTTAACTTATGATAATTACAACCACTAAAGAAAACCTAAATATCCATTTTTTCCTTAATATTTACAGAAGCTAATGATCACTAATCAATTTTAGTCGTTTTAAAAAACTTCTCTACCTTTCACATTTGTCCTACCTGAGAAAATACATTTACCAATTCTTATACGATACAAAACGTTTAATTTAACACTCATCATTCCTTCTTTGAACCCTTTATGCCCTGACATCAGTAAGCATATTCTCCATACTGCTCTCTAGACATTTCCTAAGCTGCTTACAAGGAGAATTTGTTTAACAATCAAGAGCTTCTTGAATTGGTGATTGTTTCCATAATTCTCACGACATTCATGTGTGATTCAGGGTGATATTGTAAGGAGATATTAGACGTTGGTCACTCTTAAGGGTTAAGTAAAGTTCCCAATAGTAAAAACCTAACGACCTCTATGTAAATCATTTATGATCCCTAAGTAAAATACAACGAGATGCACAACATATCGAGATCCAAAAAACATACTGTGACGCTCTTCGCTGGCGAAAACATTTATATCTACTCTTGCGTAGTCTTCTCAGCTGAAGCCTTGGTTTGTGCCCAGAGAATACGACTGAAAAGCGCAAAAATTCAAATTAAGACATGATCTTACTTCGTTTAAAAACTCAGTTTAATGTGTAACTGGTTTTCTTTGCTGTTCCTCGTCTCCAGTCCACGTTCAGGCGAAGAGATAGGAGTCATTTCCCAAACAGGGGATTCTTATCTAGCTAGGAATGAACCAGAACCTTAAAAATCCGTTTCCTAAAATGTTAAAGGGTTGCTAGAGTCTTAGGATTTTAAATTTCCCCGACTTTTCCCTGACTTTTCTTTTTTCTATTGGTAAACTTTCCCTCACCAACTAAACAGTCGCACAGATACATCTTGATAATCAACTTTTCTAAACAATGTACATGAGCAACATCAACATCACAAAAAAGAAACGTTCTAAAGAGGGCCAAGACAAGATGAACGATATTACTTGAAATTTCACTTTTCCCTGACTTTTTTCAAAGATCTAACTTCTCCCTGCATCAGAGTGAAATTCTCTGACTTTCCCTCGATCTTCAAGAATTTTATTTTCCCTGTTTTTTTCCTGATTTGTGAATCAACAGCATTCCCTCAATTGCCTTTCTGTGTTGTGTTATTTTTCGAATGTCACGCAATCAACAAACTCACTTTAGCTGTGCCTGACGTAACTTCATGGAAGCACTTGTCACACACTCTTACAGGCTTCTTACTAGACGTCAGTGGAGCACTTTTCGTTGTACAATCACCACAATAAATCAAACTTTGAAGGAGAGAAAGTAAGAATTACAGGTTTGTTAGTTTTTGTTTTCTTTGTTTTTTTTTTTTTTAAGGGTTTAATCTAAGCAAAGTAAGCAGCCAGTATCGAAACTGTGAAAGTTTGAGATCCACTGAAAATACGAAAAATGTATAAAACTTACCCGCAATTTCTACAGTGGTGCTGCAAAGAAAACAATATATCATAAAAATCGTGAAAGAGAAATAAAAAATGAAATAAGAAAAACATGGACAAGAGCTACATTCAGGTCAAGAGGGATGAGAGAGCGCAAACTTTACTTTTTTCCTTTTTTTTCCCTTAACACCCTAACATCAGTATTAATATTCTCCATACTGTTCTCTATGTATTTCCTTTGTTACTGAAAAGGAGAATTCGTTTAACAATCAAAGCTTCTTAAGTTGGCGATCATTTCCTTTATTCTCATGATCTTAAACACGAAGGCGCGCTATATAAGGAAGTCTTCCCTGGGAAGACCCAGGCTCATTTGTCACTCACCGTTGACGTGTGCGGGTCAAATTTAAATGCTGGTAGACGAACAAAAGGAGCTAATGAGATATCTATTGTTTACTTCCACCAGCATGGCGGCATGAGGTAACGTGCGAACAACCTACTTCGATCTCAAATTTACCGCCACAAATAAAGACAGTTTCCATTGGAGAAAGGAAATACAAATCTCAAAAATTCTTGTATTGTGATGAAGACATAAAACAATTTTGAGGAATGCGCCCGCTGTTCGCTGCTTTGGAGTAGCTGTAGCTCAAACTGACTTGACTCTAAGAGTTCTACATCACACAACGGTTGAATGACAAATGGTCCAGTGGGACCTAAGGCTCCTTTTATAGCGCGCCTTGGTGTTTAAATGAATGATTCAGTAGTATTACTGTCAGAAGAAATTAGATGCTGGTCATTCTTGAGGTTGAAAGAGTTAAGCACCGTTCACGTTCACCGACTTTTAACATTTTTATGCTTCGTTACCAAATATGGCAATTTCATGATTTCATGTAGATTAAAAAAAAAAAGAAGACTACCCCCCCCCCCCCTCCAAGGCTCGACACTAACGGTAGCCAACTAGCCACAGACTAGTAGAAATTCAGTTTTGGCTAGTGGTTTTCAATTTCCACCAGCCATTTTGGCTGTAACATCTAAGCTGCCACTAGTCACTTGGCTTGTAAGTTGAAAAGTTAGTGTCGAGCCCTGGCTAGTTAATGTTTGCCTCCCTAGTGTAAGTGCAGTGGCGATTTCGAGTCGAAGAAGAAAGACATTCTTAATAAACCGCGAAACATGTCAAACACTTCAAAGGAACTGAAGGGGGCACAGGACAACCAACCTTTCTAATTTTCAAAGAGAATTGTCTGTCACAGCCATTACAGACCGTAACATCACTATCACTTTCCCATCGTCTCGCGTTCTTTTGATTAGTTGTTATCTGTGGACATCAGTAAGTAAGTATTAATAATTCATTTGACTTCATTAAGTTCAGGCAAAGATTTTCTGTCATTTGACTAAATATCTTTGTGACCAATCACAAAAGCAGAAATAATTTGTCAACCAATCATTGATGAGCAAAACCACTCTTACTGCCGACTTGGTCACAGCCTGCAGAGTAGGTTTAATTTTGGCGAGCAAGTGCCCAGTAATTTTTCGGTGAAAATTATAGATGCAATCTTTGATCTGCACCAAGGATGCGAGCACCTTTCCCCACCCCCTCCCCCCACCGTCCACTCCTACTCTAAATCAAACGTGGCCAGACAAACGATCGTATTCAAATGTGTTACACTCTAAGACCCCGTACCTGTAAAGACTGATTCTCTTGTGTTAATTCCATCATGGCTGCCTGTGCATTTTCAACTTTTTTGTTCAGCTCTCCAATTTCCTTTTTAAGTTTTTCTATCGTTTCATCACTAGCCACACATCTGGAAAAAAAAAAAAAAAAGCCGATGAGTACGCATATTTTCCATACTATTCTCTACACATTTCCTATGTTACTAAAAAGGAGAATTTGTATAATAATCAAGAGGTGATCATTTCCTTAATTGTCATGACCTTAGGGATGATATTGTCGGGAGAAATTAGATGTTGGTCACTCTTAGAGGACAAGGGATTAACGACGATATTCTTTTGAAACGGAATCAAATCCATCCTGAGAGAGAGTGTCAAGAATCTTTTAAGGGTTTCGTTGACTTTGTCGCGCAACAATGATTCGTTGCGTGACGCCTTCTTGATAGTTAGTAACGTTAACTGTCTCAGTTTTGCCGGTGGCTAAAATACATACCTTTCAAGTAATTTTCTTCTTTCGTCTAAGTTATTTTGAACAGTTGCTTCCAACACTTATCATAAAAATGAAACAAAGAAAAAAAATGGTTTGTTCTCAAATATTTCAACGTTTATTAGAAGGCATTAAAATTGACCCTAGGTAAAGTTTTTTTTTAATAACGGGATACTTTATTTACCGGCTATTTCTCCCTTTAAATCATCATTTCGTTTTTCAGCATCTACAAGTTTCTCCCCAGCTTCTCTCGTCTCCTGTTGAAATTTCTCGGCCTCAGTCCTAGCAGCCGCCAGGTTCTCATTCAGTGAAGATATCTGGATGTTAAGCCTCGTTTCAGTTTGTTCTTTTGACTTTTTAAGTTCTTCAAGTTCTTGCGTTTCGTTTGCCTGGAGACAGAATACGGATATAAGAAAGAGAAAGATGAAAAACGTAGTAACAAATAAAAAAAGAGGCAAAAGATAAGAAATTAGACAACAATCAAATGAACACACGAATGAACCGATTAAGACTGGAAGCAAGTTAGTTTCAACCTATTTGGCCACTACCTTTGTTTTTAAAAATGACTGAGGGGGGGGGGAGAAGAGGGGCATTATGGCTTTAAAAAAGTGCTAAGTAGGTCACCCGTAAGGTGGAGTGGTGGGGGAAGGGAGGGGGACCAGAGTACTGGAAAGCAATGACTGGGGGGGGGGGGAGAAGAGGGGCATTATGGTTTTAAAAAAGTGCTAAGTAGGTCACCCGTAAGGTGGAGTGGTGGGGGAAGGGAGGGGGACTGAGTACTGGAAAGCAATGAGACACCTAGGCAAGTGAGGGACACTCACAGCAGAAGCTACACACAGCACATAAGAAATCGTTTTTCGGTAGAATCTATTTTTACCCCTTTTTAAGCATTAGAAAAGAAAAAAATATCCAAAACAAGGAAAACAAAAAAAGGGAAAATGTTCACCAGTTTAGTCTGAACAGCGGCCGTCTCCTCTTTCAATAGCAACTGAACTCGTTTGGAGACTTCTTTCGTTTCTTCGTGCTCTTCGATTGCCTGGAAACAGTTGAAGAAATTCTGTCAGAATTCGCCAGGCAGGTTACTTTTTAGTCTTACTGCTCTTTAGAATGGCAACACTCAAAAGCAAAACCATAAGTAACATACCCTCTGGAGGAAATTTGTATGCTAACCTATGAGGGGGAGGGTGGGGGACTGGGCGGAGAGGAGGTTTCTACAAATGCAAATATTCTTAAGAGGGAATTATTAGAAATGCAGAGAAAAAGGGAATTATTAGAAATGTAGAGAAAAAGGGAATTATTAGAAATGCAGAGAAAAAGGTTAAGATAATTAGACGTTCATGCCAAGGCTGTTTAGGTTGATACAACATCTCATTCTCTTTAATTATCTCCTCGAGGGGACTGAGACATAGTCAAACTCTGCCCATTAGCACTGAAAGGAATACAGATACCAATAGAGATACTTTTTGTTACCATTAGAGATAAACGGGTTGAAAAACAACTGCTCCTAAGACAAATATATGGACGTCCGAAGATTTCACTTTGTTACCTTCTTTAGGTCTTTTTCTGTGTTGGCCAGCTTGTTTTCGAGCTCCAGTTTCTGTTTAATTAAGAGTTGTTGCTTTTCCTGAGCCTCTCGCAGAGCCTAAAAATCACAACAAACCATTCTTTGAAAAAAGAAGAAGTTGACAATACCTAAACAATGAGTTCATGACATAACGCTTGCCATGTACGGGAAGTTGTACTCTTTCTTACCTGCTCCTTGGCGTCTTGTTCAGCTGCAACATTCTTCTCCAATTCCGCTATTTTCGTTTGCAAGGAAATTCTAGAGACAACATATATTTGCAAGTTTTTAGAAGGTCTTTTACACGATACAACTGGCAGTAAAAAAAAAAGGAGCAACTGGCAATCCCCGGTCGAGTGTCGTAAGTTATCTGGGATTTCATTGCGTCTGCTTCAGAGAGGGTGGGGGTCCGTTTAGAAAACGGACCCCACCCTTAGCCAATCAGATACAAAGCTAAAACCGATCACCACGTAGTCACTGGACTTTTCCCGCGCTTTAGCCGGTTTGATTGTTTTTCGCTTGAGTACTCATTTCTCATTCGAGATGACGTACTAACTTACTAAAGTTTTCGTTTTAAGATACTCAATTGAAATTGTTCGAAATAAAAATAACGATACAACTAAATAAAGCCGCTAAACAAACGACTGTGCAGTTTGTTACCTCAGTCCATTGAAAGCATCTCTCTGACTTTCTAATTCTTGCTCAAAGGAATCCTACAAAACAATGGTTTAAAGTGTTATGGACATCACTGTGAGTTTACTCCAGACCTTAAAATAAATAAAAACCAAACGTTTACATTAACTCGAAGAGCAGTGTATCACAGTTTGAACTACATACTCTTTCCTCCTTGGTCTTCTGTGTTAGTTCTCTTGAAGCTTTAAGATCGCCGTCCAGATTTAAAACTTGAGTTTCTAAGGCATTCTTAGCCTGACAAGAGCAAGTGTAAAAGACTAGAATTATTAAAAAAGGTTCGGGAAAAAGGCAATCTTTGACAAATGCAAGAAAAAGTTTCAAGTGATTTTCACATTTTCCACGCAAGAAATGTAAACTGACTTGTTTTTTCATACTTACGGCTATTTGAGAATTCTATGGGAACATCCATTACCTGACGAGCGAATTCTGTCTTGAATTACACGCGAAAACCGATATCGCACGAAACGCAAGGCGATGACCGCGATATCGGTTTTCAAGTGCAATTCAACGCAGAATTCACGAGTCATGTTATAGATTTTCCTTGAATCTCATAATTGAATAAAAATAAGAAATAAAAGAAAACAGCAACAGCATTGTTTACTTTAACTATGCTTTTATCCTAAGCGCGAAACAAGAGATGATTACAATATCACTTAGCCTCGTTTTCAACTCGCAATTCCACGCTTAATACCTCGCTTCTTTAACCAGTCAGAATGCGAGATTTTATTCAATTATACGATTCGTATCAATAAGGTAGCATCATGGTCTGAATGGGGTTCGTAATGGTTATGTCGTTTGATAATTTAGTTAGTTTATGGAGCTAAATATCTAAGGTGAGTGTCGTAAAACCCAAACAAATCCAATCGAGAGGAAGATCAGTATCACAACGAACCAATAAGAATTCGGAGTAGACGTAGTCTGCGTTTAGCGCGGGAAAACGCAAATTGCAAAGCTAGCCGAAGCGCGGGAAACGTGGATGGCAAAGCTAGCTGAAGCGCGGGAAAACACGGGTGACCAAGTCGCGATTTGTTTTCAGTTTGTATCCGATTGGTTGAAAGGATGATGTGAGATTTCTGGACCAATCACAGAGCCAAGAGAGGTATTGGGATTGGTTTAGACACTCGATTAAAACTTGCACTAAAAGCACTGGTTAGAACTCACTTCATTGAGTTGTTCCACAGTCTGTCTCAAATCACTCTCAGTTTCTTCTGCCTGCCTTTTGAATTGTCCAAGTTCCTCGTCTCCTGCTGCAACCTGGTTCTGAAGTTCCTGGTAAAGACAAATACGCGACCCGTCAAGTTTTAAACTTACAAGAAACTCTCTATAAAGCTATGCAAGGTAAACTGCATTAATTGTTTTCAATAAAAAAAAAAAGGCGAATGTCTCAGTGAGATTTCAGTTTCTAACACGATTGAAGAAGACACATTATGGCAAAACAAATTCCTTATGAATTTGACAAATAACCGACCTGGAAGCTGGTTCATACACTATGTTATTTCCAAACAAAACCTTTACTTTTAGTTCTAGACCAATTTTTATTGGATGGGCAATTCATGATTTAAGAACTATATGAACTAAGTGAGCCTAGTGTTGACATGACAACTATTGCTCAACGTCTAAATCCACGCCTAACCAACAAAAGATAACCTTGACCAGTGGCGGATCTAGGGTATCCAGGGGAGGGTGGGGGGGGGGGGGTTTGTTTGTGTGTGTTCACCTACCGGCTTTTCTTCTCTCTACGTTTATTTTTTACCAAAATAAGGGGGCCTCGGGGCCCCCGATGCCCCCCGGTGCCCCTCCCGTGGATCCACCACTGTTAACGTCTGACTTCCAAAACGACAGACTACCTTAATGTCACTCCGCGCGTCTTCCTGATCCTTCTCGAGCCGGCTAATTTTCTCTTGTGCCTCCTGAAAAAACAGTCCATCACACAATTAGCTCGAGAACATTGAAAAACACCACGATGTAAATATAAAAGCCATACGTGGGCAATAAGGCAATTATTTTCTCATGTCATCCCATCTGTTGCTCGGTTCATTCCTCTCATAAGCGTCACGTAAAGATCTACTGCTAAGCAACACAGCAAATTTTAAAGGTGCGATGATGTATCAGGGCTAATGTCTGCTAAAGTTACTCCCAAGAGTGAAAGCAGGAGTTTCAACTAGGGAGGGGTGGGGTGTGGTCCGATAATATGTAAGGTCATTGTAGATTGTTGTAAATACTACAATTTCTCAAGAAGGAGGGGAGGGGTGGGGTGGGGTGGGTAGTTTCTTCTTTGCTACATCCTTGACTTCTTGACTCAACTCTACTACCATAGACATATATTAAAGAGTTTTGAGGCCATTCCTCAAAACTCAAGTCATCACGGAGGAAAGGGTTGTTCCTGACCGTTTACCTTGGAAGCAGTTTGCAGTTTACAGAGCTGAGCTTCGTAGTTCTTGCAACTTTCGCATTCCTTTCTCAACTCCTCCTCCAGAACCTGCAATGAGTAATTTAGAAAATTTATCTCACGTAACACTTAAACCTAAATAATCCATTAGCCGCCGTCACAATAATTAAAGTGTTACCCATTTTATTGATTTTTTTAGGAATTTGATCCGTGAAAAACAACTGTACACGGTGTATGAAGACCTTGGTAAACAACTAAATCAGTGAATCGTAATTGAACTTATAACAATGAAGCTTCAAAAGCAATTGAAATAGCTGTGCTTTTAAGAGTCGAAAGTAATCCGGATGAATTGGTTTTACTTCACTAGATGCTTCGGCATTTCTCCCAATAAATCAGATGCAAGATTTAAACAAATTTCTTGGAATTCTCCGGTCGCTGGAGTCAGCATCCAGTATCCAGTATCCAAGGTCACAGATTTGATCATTTTTGTCACTTACTTTAATGAATAGTCACAGGTTTTGCAAGGTCTTAGCACGATCACGGTCAAAAGCTATCAGAAAATCACATCGCCTCGGGTTGACAAATAATTGGGAGGGTACTTTCCGGTTAATTAGCATATCTTTGTGGTCAACGATTACATAATAGCGTAATGTGTGCCCCAGTCCCCGACACCGGCGATAGAAATTTCACCACTTGCGTTTTAATTTCACCACTTGCGTTTTTCGCGCGCTGCGGGCGATCTTGCTCATTTCAACATTGTGTTCTCATCGGTTCCTACTATGGCTTCTAAGTACATGAAGTCGTTTTCATTACTTTTGTTTTAGTTTTATGACATTCAATTCGAAATACTTTCTTAGAATTCGCACCACAGTGTCGTCCAAACGGATGAGACAAAAATTCGAAAGACATCTTGGTTAGGAAGGCTTTTTAGGCACTTGGTTCCCTTTCGAGAATGTGCTTTCAGTTCTCACAACTTGTTGTATTTTTTCATCCACTGTGAACACCATTGCAACTGCTTTACATACCTAACCGAGTTAATTACCTCGATTTTCCTTTGCATTCCGTTCATTCGTTCATCCTTTTGCTCAAGAGATTTGTGCAGCTCACTGACACTTTTTTCTTGTTCAGCAATCTTTTCCACACACAAAATGAAATTGAATTAGGCAATGAATTTCTATTTCTTAAAACTACTTATGCTCATTTGTCATTTATGAAATATGTGGTAGTCTCTGAGAGAAGTATATTTTTAGATTAATAATAAATTATTCGACGATAAAAGATGGGGATAAAAAATATTTCTAAAACCATTAAGATACATTTTACAAAAGGCTGAGACAAAGTTAATCGACGACGTTTCGACGTTAACATAACGCCATTATCAATTCAAGAAGAATCATAAGTTTAAGAGGCTTAAATACTAAAATAACAATAGGTCCTGATTGAACCGTTTAAAACAATAAATAACTAAAAACTGAACAAATAGTCTTGCACGTATGGGAATCCGCTTGCACGTTCAACTTCGGTTGGAGCTTCTTGATAAGAAGCATTTCAAATGCTAAGCAATCAATCAAACCTAGTTTCACATTTTCTCAAATTATTAATTCCAGTAATATTTACTTGTTCATGTAGCTTTGATTCCTTGACAGTGTGCTCAGTTTCTAGAACTGTTAGCCGTTCCTGATGAGCCTGTTGCGAAATAAAAATAAAATAAAAAGTGAGCCGAACAGGAAGCAACTTGAAAACAAACACACACGCAGAGTTCACTTAATTGTCCACTCTAGCGGCTAAACTTTTCCTTGTAAATTAGTTTAGAGAATTTGGAGTTAGATCAAGATAACAACTTCGACCTGATTTTTTTAACATTCTCATTACCCGTTTGCTGGAAAATGCATGGATCTAATCGGAAGGAGTTACATGTTGATCACTTCTAGGAGTTAGAAGGATTAGAGCAAAACAAACGAACCTTCCCCTGTTCTTTCATGGCTTCATCGACAGATGATTTTTCCTGCTCAATTTGTTGAATCTGATGGGGAAAGTAATAAAAATTCTTATCTTCTAGACAAATCTCTTTAGTATATGATGTTTCAACAATACAAAGCAAAGTCTTAAAGAATTTATTTTAAGTTTTTGTCAGTGAAGTTTGATCAGTATAGGATTGGAAACACGTGTGCTCCTTCTCCTCTCCCCAAGTGATTTCTTTAAGTAAAGGAGAGTATGAAAAAAACTAATAGCGAAAAACATTGACCACCAGGTAGTGTAATAAGATTATTTCACTTGATAAAGGACTCAGTTCTCCCCACTAACATTAAAAGAAGCGGGTAAGAGAAATGTTCCCGTTGAACTATCGATAAAACTGGTTCATGTAGACAAAGGGCTAACCTTTGACTGAAGCTGTTGGCATTCTGTGACTTGCTTGTCACACATTTCCTGAAAACAAAGACACAAAGATGCTTGTCGAACCTTGCTTCGTCTTGAACATGGTGTTATCTCCGACATTTCCACCAGAATATGAACTACGTTATACCTTTGAAAAAATTGTGCTGGAAATTCACTTTAGTTGCCAAGGTTTGAAGTTTCACTACTCCTTCAGGATGGAATGATGGTTCTCAGTTCCAGTTACTGCAAGTATTTTATAGGTTTCCACCAGTAGTTTGGGAGGGACGTTTGGACACTAGCCAATCAAGAGCCAGTATTTTGTACCAAGTGGTAGGTCTCCACCAATCATATTACAGGATTAGCACGTGGTTCAAAATGCTGGCTCTTCATTGGCTAGTATCCAAACGTCCTTCCTTGGCTTCCTTGGCTTCATCCAACTACCTTTAATTGTACCCATTTACAAATTCTGGAAGAAAAAGATAAGGCTAGATTCGGGTGTCGTTTACGCGAAGAAAGATAATACGATACGAAACTTTGTCCAAAAGCGCTCTTAACTTCATTAGATGTTCTCTTCACCTCATCAAATTTCTCGTAATACCTCTTTTTCTTTTAACTTGTCCTTTACATTCTTTAGCATTTGCATTAACTCTGAGACTTGGTTCTTGCTGGACGCATCCAATTCTGACAGTTTAGCCTCTAGAGCTTGCTGAAAAACAACAAATAAAACCAGCAGATAATTAGACTTTCCATTTACTGGTAAGCCCTACCTATCTTGGTAGATGGCCGCAGAAAAGGCGCAAACTTGCGACTTAAAAACAGGGCATTTGCTCCGCATGGAAAACTCATCCCATAAAACAACAAGAGCTGAATTGATCCCCACGAGTTTACTTCAACGAAAGTTATTGCCTTCCCCCCCTTTCCCCGATATTAGTTGGGTGTTTCTACCAATTAGATACGAAGCCACATGTTAGGAGCTGGGCAAAACATACAAAAAAAAAAAATTGAGCTAACCTTTTCTTGCATGTAATGTTTATTCGTACTTTCCATCTGATCAGTCTTCTCCTTTAGGGACTGTCGTAATGATAGCAGCAATCAATAAAATAAATGGTTTCAGCAGAACGCAATGCATTGACATAGCAAAGAGATCGCATTTCAAAAGAGTGTTGTGAAGCGCCAAACTGAAAGTTCTCAAGGAAAAAAGTCAAATTGAAAGCGAGCAACCTGGCCGAAGCACGGATAGCTCCAGTAGACTAGCTGAGAAGGTGGAGTGAGTTTTCACGATCATTTACAGAACGCAGACAGTAAACGAAAAGCAAACTAAACTAGCATCAGAGCAAAAGTCAATTAAGTGTCGAAAGTAAACCACGATTGCTTTGGTTAAAATTAACTTTGCTCCGTGACTGGTCCAGAAATATCGCGCCATCCTCTCAATCAATCAGATGCAAAACTAAACACAATCGAAACTTGGTCATTCGAATTTTCCCGCACTTTAAGCAGGTTGCTTGTTTTCACTATGAGTCACCGTTGGCTTGTGATGACGTCAACCTTTGTTCTGATTGGTTGTTGTGAGTACTTTGGTTTTGCATTTCGAAGCTCGATTGAAAACTGCTCTCAGTAAGTTATACAAGTCAAGCTGTAAGAAGAACCTCGTAAACCACTTAAACTTACTTGCGAAGTAGAAGCTAACTGTTCCTTTAACGAAACAATTTCCTTTCTTGCATCTTGCTGTTCAGATCCCAAATTGGAAATAAGTTTCTCCTAGACAACAAAATTTTAAAAAAAACCTTATCAGTAAAATATGCGTTGTAAAATGTAAGCTACCTAAAATCTTGCACGCCATTTCCTGTCGTCGTGCAAAGCCAAACGCTGTTCCAAACACGGACACAGCGTGAAATTCGACGTGGCCCATCGTCTTAACCGTTTGGTGGCTGAGAATGACTGGTGCCCAATTTCTCTTTACAATGCCACCTCTGAATCACTCATTAGGGTCGCAAGTATAAAGGAAATGACCACCAACTTAAGAAGCTCATGATTGTAAAACAAATTCTCCTTTTCAGCACCTTAGGAAATGTATGAAGAACAGCATGGAGAATGTGCATTAAATCAATAACTCCGATATTCTAGCGAAAGCCTGGAGGCTAAATAAGCATTCTAGCGCTCAAAGGTCTCTATAACCGTGAAACTTGTTTGCGCGTCAAGAATAGAGTCTTTATTGATTCTCCCTCCTTTGGTAAAAGCTGTTTATATTCTAAAGAAACTTTTTAATACCGTCTGATATTTCATAAAGACACCGCATCGTCAAAAATAATTCCCCTTCATACAAGAAGTTTTTTTTTTGCTCTCCCGGCCCTTAGAATCTCGTTCTCTGCATTTTAAAGAGTCGACACTTATCGTAGTACAAACCTTTTCTTCTAGTAAAGTCTTGGTAGATGTCAAATTTAATGACAGTTGCTCCTTTTCAATCTCCAAAGATTTGATGCTCTCTGCAGATTTTTCCTTAGACTTCAAAATAAAAAGAGAGGGATATTTCCGTAAGAACATTGCAATTTGAGTCTAACAATTTGTCTGATTTGTGATAAACAATTTCTCACATTTTTTCTACTTTAGAAGATGTCGAAACAAGCCAATTACCTCTTGCAATTCTCCTCTTAAAACCAAAATTTCTTTTTCCTTTTTGCTCAAGGACTGCTGCGCATCATCGATCTGTTTTTCCAAGGTGCTTTTCTCGGACGCTTTCTCTTGTTGTAACAATGTCATTACCTCAACCTAGAGAAAAATAAAAACTATCACCAGACGTACCCACGGATGTATCGATGTATGAGGCCCTTAGCAACACGGGCCGGCGACAGATCTGCAAGGGATCAAGCCCTCCTCATTAGTGCCAGACCCCCGGCAAACCTCTATCTTCCAGACTGGTCTCCAATCTTCCCACGAGCGCAGTAGAAACGCGCATACTATAGGGCTAATAGGGAGGGCATGTGGACAGGCAAATACAGAACTAAAACCAATTAAGACTTGGTCGCCCGCGTTTTCTTGCTTTTAGGTGGTTTGCTTGTTTTTACTTTGAGTTCTTATTGGCTCTTCAAGGTGTTTCCCTATTTCTGATTGGACGTTGTAATTACTTTGGTTTTAAGGCAAGAGTTCCACATAACCCCATACATTAATTATGCATAGAGTGTTGCAAAGAAATCTTTATAGTTAGTCTTTATGAAATGAATGCATAATTAATATAAGGGGTTATATGGAGCTCTTTCCGGTTTTAGTTTTACGACAGTCAATCCAAAAACGCTCTGATTCAATACCTTTCCCTTCACTTCAGTTTCAAGCTGTGCTGCCCTCTTTGCATGATTTTCCAGTTCCATTTCTAAGGTCTTCGCTTGGATTTCAAGTTTTGTGTGGCTTTCCCTTATGCTGTCATAATCTTCTTTCAACTTTGAAAAATAGATGAGAATCCGATGTTACCAATGATACCCACAAGATCAACGACAGTTTACAAATAAAATATGAACATAACTTGTACACATAAACTGCTTCACGTAATATGTCAAAAACGAGTGCGCGCGTTCCATCAGGGGTTCCAGACACCGAGAAACAGATGAAAGCACGAGGCCGCAGGCCTCGTGCTTTTATTGTTTCGAGGTGTTTGGAACCCCTGATGGAACGCGCGCACTCGTTTTTGACATGACTTCTCAATCGCGCCTTAAAAATACAATGCCATAAAGCATGCAAAAACAATGTATTCCCTGTGGGAATGGTAAATAGCTCATGCAAGTCTCTGCCTGTATTTTGAAGGCTATCTTTAAGACAAGAAACGGAGAATGGAGGAAGAGGGAATGGGGGATGGGGGAATGGGGAATGGGGGTAGGGGGAATGGAGGAATGAGGAATGGGGAATGAGGAATGGGGAATGGGGAATGGGGAACGAGAAATCTTTAAAATGGGGAATCTTTAAAAGCAGGAATCTCTAAAATGGAGAATCTTTAAAAGCGGCAATATTTAAAACGGAAAATCTTTAAAAGCGGGGTACTTTAAAATGGAGAATCTATGAAACGGTAAATCTCGGCTAAAAGCGGGAATCTTTAAAATGGGGAATCTTTAAAAGCGGGAAGCTTTAAGATGGTGAATCTTTAAAAGCGGGAACCTTTAAAACGGGGAATCTTTAAAAGCGGGAATCTTTAAAAGTGGGAAGCTTTAAAAACGTAACAATTTTTTTTTGGTGGATGGCAGTGGCAATCGATTATTATTACTCTTTTTTTATTAACCTGAATGGTAGGTCAGCCATCAGCCCTATAAGCAATTATGATTGAATACACTGATCTACAACGTTTTCCGGTATTATCTTCAGGGTTCAAATAACAGCCTGCTGCTGGCGGCAGCTGTAACTTTTAACACACTTGCTGGCAATTTTTCACCAAAGAATTAAAACTTTTATAGAAACTATTATGCTTATTGATCGTCCAACTGAAGTAAAAGTCGCTGTCCTGTTATGGTGAACATTTATATCAGACAATAAAGCAGCCAAGGAGAAAAGCTTATACGTGAGCGAACAGGGCATCGGTCCAACGCTTTATTACAGTACGAGAAACCCAGTGAGGAAAATAAAGGAAAGGTATCTTATTTGCTGGGTCCAAATGTTGTGTTAAGTACTTCCAAAAGGGAAACTTGTAAACAAGAGGATGAAAAGCCATTAATTTCTTTATTTTAATGTTGCGTTCCACGAGGGAACTTTCCGGAATTGTAATTTTCACGTTGTGACTAAGTTATCGAGGTACGGTTGTGAATAATTGACTGTATGGTAATTGAGGTTGCCAATTAAAATTCAAGTGTCTTGATCAGTGTTTTCATCAGTTTTTTAACTAAACGGGGCAACGTTGATCTAGATTTTCATTGGGTATCAAGATACATGCCCCTGACCGAAATGGAGCACTTCGATCGGCTTCTAACCGTATTAATAATTAATGATTTGAGAAAACTGCGTCAATTGTCCCGCCCAAGAATAGAACAAAATGACCTATGTCACGGATCTAAGCTGGATCTCCAGGGCGTGCCCACGAATACAACACAACGACCTTAGTCACGGGTCTAAGCTGAGCCTTTCAAGGGCGTGCCCACGAATACAACGCAATCACCTTATCATGGGTCCAAGCTGAGCCTTTTGAGCCAGATTGGAGGTATGAACCACTAAAAAAACGGTTGCACTCGAGCCAAGTTGCCCATCCAGTCTGAGCTCATCCAAGTTTCTGAGGCATGGAGTGACTATAAGTATTGCTTATGCACTCTTCGGACGACCGAGGCCTGGGCCGGAGAGGCACTGTGAGAGTAACAAATCCTGCCCAATCCTGCTCGAGATCATAACGACCCGGCCAGATCTCGTACCAGGAACTCTCGACCCGGAGAACAGCGCGCTTACAGTTACTCCACCGAAAATTCTGTCATTGCTCAAAAGCCAGCACAAATGATGTTTTCTAGTCAAAATACCTTCACATTCTGCTGTTGAAGGGCACTCAGTTCCTTGAGCTTCTCCTGTAAAGTCTCCTGAGAGGATCGCACTTGTTCATCCAAGACAGACTTTTCAGCGGCCTTGGCGGCTTCGAGAGCCACAAGGCTTTCGCTCTAAACAGAATACAAGAATGATTGGACTCAATCAAAATCTTGTGATTACTCATATTTCAAGTAACATCGTTTGTCTCGAGATGCTGTCACTTCCCATGTTATCAGCAAGCTAAACGTAATGTGCCACTCTCAGCTAAGTACAGTAAAATGCTTCAAGAGGTAAAGCGTTATTTGTCGACCTTATCGGCAGATGACGACTTACTAAGTATGGAGTCTAAAGTGACCGCATCGTGAGACAACAGATAATTATTCTATTTTTTTTTTCACAAAGAAACTGGCACAACAGAAGACACCGACCATAACATCACCTTCTGAGATTGTCTACATCGACAGTAACACTCAGGTTTAAACATGTGGTAAACATGTTCTAACAACTTGTTTTAATTACAACTTAGGCCTTTGCTTAAAGCTGCTAACTTGTATCAACAAGTGGACACCTAACGTGACGACTTAACTTTCTATGAAACCAATCACTCTGCTGTGATTTTACTACCAAACAGTGTATCACTCACTTTTTCTTTAACTTCCTTTCTGAACTCCTCCATTTGTTGTAACGAAATCGTACACTGTGATGTAAGATCTGTCACTGTGTTCTCAAGTTTGGCTGTGTTGTCTTTTTCTCTTGCCAACTCTTCCTCGACCTGTACGATTATAAACGACAGACACAAATACATGAAATAAACACTTACTTACTATTACAGTACTCATCTGAAATGCATACTCAACCTTTTTTTGTTGCTTATGCATCTCCTCAATCTTCATCGAATGTTCTTGTGTTTGAGTTTGTAGCGTAGCTTCCAGCTGCTGAAGCCGTGTCTGATAACTTTCCTAAAGGGTAAAGGAAGTAAAGTAAAGTAGCGCTTTAATTAAATCCATATGGCAGTCATGTAAGGCTGAATTACATGAATTTACAAATTCCATTAACCATTCCATTAACCAAGGAAAGGTCGTAAAATTCCGCAGTTACGAAGTAGATTAAAGGACGTTCCATCAATTGGGATACGTTTGCGTAAATTCCCAAACAGACGGAGCTCACCAGGCGAATAAATATAGCGTTCAGTGCGACAATGCACATCGTTGACTTCGCTTAGCGGGAAACTTGAGATGGATGAGAACAAGTTTCGACAACCAGACGGGCGAACCAAACGTCGACAAGAAATTTGGCAGCATGTCCAAGGCATAAGAAATATATCTTGGAAGTTATATGAGTAAAGGCAGAAGTGTCATTCCTGAATAAGTTTTTCTAACAGCAAAGGACATTTTCCCAGGGATCGACATTAAACGCCATCCCACCAGCCATTGGCCAGTGCTTTTCGATTTCCACTGGCCAGTTTGGCTTGTAAACAAACTGAAACTGTCGCAACATCTAAGATGTCACTAGCCACTTGGCTAGTAGGTTGTAAAGTTAGTGTCAAACCCTGTTTTTCTGTTGTTTACTCTGAGAATTTGCATCGAGGAAGACATGCCATTTTGTAATGTATGTGAATTGAAAGAAAACAAACAAAAAGGAATCGAACTCCAGGTCTTATGAATTAGTATTGTACTGTGATGCTCTACCACTGAGCCTCAGATAACTTGATGGTGAGCAATGTCGTACATTAGATTTCGTATATGACAACCAAACTGTGCACTATCGTGATCAGCGGTTTCAAAATACCTTTTCTTGTTTGAGTTGTTCAATCACCGTTTCAGCTCCACCGCCAGCTTCAATCTGAAATTTAACAATAGGTGGCTAAGATTTTTGTCAATTTGGTTCACCGAGGATGAAATTTCTCCAGGTAACTGTGATGCCGTACTCTGTAAGCGTGACAAAACCCCAGTATGGAAAACGAGTATGGAAAACGAGTTAATCTCCGGGTCACGTGCTGACTTTTTTAGTAATATACCTTAGCAATGAGATCCGTCCTTTCTTCTTCAAATCTTGCAATGTCATCCTTCTTTTGCTGAAGACTACTTTCAAGGTCTTTGATCGAGAGTTCTCTGTATACAAAGAAATGTAACAGAACCAAAAGACAGTCTCATGCGCATCCATAAGGAATTTCCCTTACGGTCGGCCATACATTCCTTGTGATTTTACTTCGGAGAATTTCGTATTGGATCAACTAATAATCCCCCGATTGACATTGTTCTTTAGTGACGTCACCTGTCTGCTTGATATTGTATAGCCTGCAGAACAGACGTAATTTTTTGCGTTTTACGGGCGAACGGAGAAAAGCACTGGGGCGAGCGCGAAGCGCGAGTCCCGCGCGCGGGGAGGAGCGCGAAAAACTAACCTTTTTTCATTTTTTTTCGCGCTCTTGCCCCTCGCGCGTGACTCGCACTTCGCGCCGCCTCGCGCTTGCCTCCGTTTGACTAAAAAATGCAAAAAAACTTCGCCTGCTCTGCAGGCTAGACATCGAATTGACGTTGTAAGGAGAAACTCTGTCGTGGTCATTCATGAAAGTGAAAACGGATAAGATAACCTAGATGGTTCCAAAGAGAATAATAATTATACCAGCTTACAACTTCTTTAAACCTTTCTGTAATCAGGCCTCTGGGTTCGAAATTTTAACTCTCCACAGTGTTGGAAATACATTTCTTTTAATTCTAGAGCTGTAGGACTGTGTTTGTTGTTCAATCAAATTACATCCAATGGTTCATACTTCTCTCTCAGTTCTCACTAACTTTCGAATTGGAAATGTATCAAAATTGTAAAAAAAAATTCAGTGCTGCTCACAAACCTGTTTTGAGCTTGTCTCTGTTCTTCTTCCAACTGGTTTTGCAGGTTTCGAACTTGTTGATTAGATTCTTCCTTTAAAGTCACCTGTTAAGAGCAATCGCCAAGCCTTGATTCATTCTGATTGTTATAATAACAATAAAAATAATATTTAATGAGGGAACCCAACTTAATTATAATAGGGAGGTTTTCTGTCAGGCCCTTAAGTGATGCTCACGGTTTTCAAAGGTTAGGGTGGTGGGTTTTGCAATCTTTGCATAAAAGCGACTTCTACTGACCTCAGAATCTAGTTTGCCTTTTGCCTCATTCAGCTGCTTTTGGAGATATTCAATAAATGTTTCCTTCTCTTTCAGAACAACATTAGCCTAGAAAAGCAAAAATATTTCACACCTGATGTCATCACTGATACTAGCCGAGAAACAAATATCAACTTGGAAATCTGTAGAAAAATTAATTCAGACTCTCATTTCATTTTACTTGAAATTTTCAGTAGTCCCCATTTAGTATATAATTTCAGAGCTGAACAAAGAGTTTCCAGCAATCTGATTGGTCAAGCGGTTCCTTATATGACGCTATATAAACCGCTCCACGCGGTTTACATAAAATGTTAAACCCGAAGGCGCGCTATAAAAAGAGCCTTGGGTCCCACTGGACCATTTGTCAATCAACCATCGTGTGATGTAGAAATCTTAGAGTCAAGTCAGCTTGAGCTACAGCTGCTCCAAAGCAGTGAAAAGCGGGCGCATTCCTCAAAATTGTTTTATGTCTTCATCACAATACAAGAATTCTTGAGATTTGTATTTCCTTTCTCCAATGAAAACTGTCTTTATTTGTGGCAGTAAATTTTAGATCGAAGTAGGTGGTTCGCACGTTACCTCATGCCACCATGCTGGTGGAAGTAAACAATAGATATCTCATTAGCTCCTTTTGTTCGTCCACCAGCATTTAAATTTGACCCGCACACGTCAACGGTGAGTGACAAATGAGCCTAGGTCTTCACAGGGAAGACCTCCTTATATAGCGCGCCTTCGTGTTTAAAATAAAATGTTAATAAATGTTACTAAAGTGTTACGATTTTAAAAATTTCTCTGTTATTCAGCTCTGAAATTATACTAAAACAATTATTCACCTCAGGTTCGGTGAATATTGTCGACTTCGTCTCGGGGATTATTCGACGATATTCACCTAACCTGAGGCGAATGATTGTTAATTGGAAGTTGTGTTCTCTTGAAATTTTATATTTTTTCCCCATGATATTTTCTGATTTAACCCTTTAACTCCCAGAAGTGATTAACATGTAACTTCTCCCTATAATATCCATACATTATCCAGCAAACAGGTAATGAGAATACTCAGACTTATCAGGTAGAAGTTGTTACCTTGATTGAACACCAAATTCTCATAACCAATTTACAAGGAAATTTGTAGCAGCTAGAGGGGAGAATTAACAATCAGATCTTAGCCCTCCTACCTGGCTGAGATCATGCTGAAGGTTGATAAGATTACGTTGTTGTTCCTGGCTCTGCTCCTGAGCTTGTTTTCTGTTTTCTGTAGATGCTGTTACTGCTGTCTGTAAGCTGTCAAATCATGTCACATCACTGATAAATCAAATATTTCAAAACAAAAAACACTGCTCTTCAAAAAAATTTTCCTCATCTATTCATTTACCTCTGCACTTGTTCAATTTTTGCTGCCTTTTCAACCTCAAGCTCCTTCACTTTCATTTGTAAGCTAAAAAATACGATAAAATTACAAGCCGTCTGTTATATTGGAAGATGTAAACAAGAAGTAAACAATAAATTGTTGTCCTTCACAGTCTGATGATCCCACCTGTTGACTTCTGTTAAGGTTGCATTGAACTTTTCCTGCCATGATTTGTGCTCCTCTTCCTTTTCTTGCCTAAGTGATGCCACTTGTTGCTGTGCAGTAGAAAGCTGATTCTGTAAAGTGATCACCTCATCACCAGATGGTCTTTGGAGAAATTAAAAAAAAAAAAACATAAATAAATGCAAGGGACAAAATTAATGGAATGATAAAGAAATTTAAAGAATGAAAATTGACAGTCCAAGATCCCACAGACAGATGGACAAAAAGCAGTCAGTCATTCAGTCAGTGAGACAGACAGTTAGGCAGACAGACAGGCAGACAGATGGGTCAATCGGTGGATGGGTCAGCAAAACGTGTTAAATGCTTTTTTCACTTTTCTTCCAAATCACAAACCTTTGCAATAGCTGTTTTTCTAGGTTTTCATTTAGCCTTGTTTTATCTTCTAGCTGTTCCTAAAAAACATGAAGCAAAGAGTAAAATTATAATGCATTTTGTACTTGCTGAAAAAACCTGTTAGCAATTGCGGTAACTATCATTTTAGAAACCTCTCTTGAAATCAAAGCAAAAGTCAGAAGTTTCACAAGGTTATGTAAGATTGGAGGCTAAGAAAAGTATATAAATGAACTAAACTTATAACCAAGAGTAAAACTTTTCAAAGTCAAATAATAACAGACGGTAACTAAGTGCCTGACTGATACCATGCATACTAAACAAAACTCACCTTCAACCTGCTGATTTCTTCACTGTTAGTCTTCTGTTGCATTTTTTCTCCTTCCAAAGTTGCTAAGAGTTCAGCATTTTCTGTTGCCTGTTAGAACAAGCAGACCCTCTTAAGTAGAGTCAGAAGAATTAAATCTCAGTCATATATTTAAGAAAAAATTAAGACTTATGGTGATTATAGTCTAGAGAAAGTACAACATATAATTTCCACGGTTGATAACTTGGCTCTAATTGCACTTTCATGTCTAACTAATATTATAGGAAAATTTTATTTTCTGACCAAGAAATTATGCCTTAAGTTGTATGTAAAAACTGATATCACACAAATCATGAACTGATGAGTGCAATATCAGTTTTCAAGTGTAATTTGATGCAGAATTCACGAGTCCCATAATGGATTTTCCATGAATTGTATAATTGAATAAAGATAAAAAAAGAGGAAAACAGCAATAATATAATTAGTTTGTTTTTATCCTGAGTGCAAAACAAGATATGCAAAAGAGTATCACTAAGCCTTGTTTTGAACTCGCAATTCTACTTTGTAAACCAATACCTAACTTTGTAAACCAATCAGAATGCAAGATTTTAATCAATTACGTGATTCTAATGGTAATTCCCTTTTCAAATAAAACCAACAACCCAGACCACTCCTGCAACTCTCTCCAGTTTGCTTTGCTCAGTGCCTCAAACTTCCACCCAAAGAAAGACTGTCGTTCACCAATGCTCACGATGAAGGTCAATGTATAGGCTGTTTCAAGTATTGCTGTGGGCATTTAATAGAATTTGTAACTTACAGGGTTTGTAGTGGGGCTCCCACGCACTTCGCACGCATGGGGCAGAGCCCCATACCCATGGAATATGGTCAACCTCTTTTCATTTGGTTGTCACGTGACTGACTGAGCGTACGTACGTACATACGTACATATGTACGTGCCTTCAGATGGCATGGGTAGGGTTGGGGAGACTATCAAAACGAAGGGAGGGGTGTCTCAGGCAAGTCTTGGCAAATGCACATCTTATATGTCATCATTAATATTACTTTTCAGTTCTGAAAAATGTCAAATTAAAATTCCAAGACTTTCCAGGTTTTCCAGGGCCTGTACAAACTCTGAACTTAGATAAAGAGGCTGGAGTTCTATTGAGCCTAATTTAAAGTGATAATTCACATATTCCACTCTGAGATTAAGAACAATAAACTAAACAATTAACTGGAGTAGAATTGCCAGTTGAAAACAAGGCTTAGTGATACTCTTTGCATATCTTGTTTTGCACTCAGGATAAAAACAAACTAATTATATTATTGCTGTTTCCCTCTTTTTTTAGTTTTATTCAATTATACAATTCAAGGAAAATCCATTACTCGACTTGTTAATCCTGCATTAAATTACACTTGAAAACTGATATTGCACTCATCAGTTCATGATTCATGTGATATCAGTTTTCCCACACAACTTAAATTTCTAAGACTTCGTCGTTTATGTAGTGATGACTGATTTCCACCACAAATCAGAGTCAATGTGCCAGTTTTTCGACAAACGTGGTTACCCTGATTCTGTCGTTCAAACGGGTTACCACCACGTCCGACTTATTGATCGACATTCAACACTACAAACATCGCAAAAGGAAGGTTCCCACCGCATTCCATTCACTCTCATGTTTCACCCTCACAACCACTCAGTTAAATCCATCATTCTTAAAAACTTTAAATTACTTCAAAATGATCCAGAGACAAGCACTATCTTTTCACAGCCTCTGCTCATTTCATTCAAACACGACAAAAACAGAGGCAATTTTTTGGTCAGAAGTTCTTTTCAGACTAATGACCAACCAGGCACTTTTAAATGCGCTCATGCACAATGCAAAACGTGTCCTTTCATTCACAACACTGAGAAAATATCGGGACCCAAACAATCCATTAAGATCACCGATCACTTCAGGTGCACCTCCGCCAATGTAATCTATTACATAACTTGCACTTATTGCAAAAAGATTTACATTGGCAAAACAGGCAGAAGACTAGGTGACCGATTCAGAGAACACCTATGCAACGTGGAGAGGAATGACAAGGACACATCGAAACCAGTCGCTAGCCATTTTAATTTACCCAATCATTCTAAGCAACATATAGCAATCTGCGGTATTTCCTTACACTTAGGTAGCACGGAAAGCCGCAAAACTCTTGAACAAATTAAGGCTCATCTTTCAAACCGACAGTCTAAATCCCACAGGTATCAATGAATGCTTTTCATTCCACTAATTTATTCCTGTTTTTCTGATTGCCATGTTCCTACCAATCACGTAGCTCCATTTTCTGCCTTTAAAAGCACACACAACCCAAAATTCCTCTATTCACTCCAACAAAGGGCTAACGCTCAAAACGTCAGCTTTTACAACTGTAACGGTGGCCAATTTACCATTTCAACTTTGTTGATATATTCAAATTATTTCATTACCCCCACCGATGCAACGCCAAACAGTTTCTTTAGAAACTATCAGCCTTTAAACAATGAACTGTTTATATGATTCCTTACTAGTTGTGATGTTCTCTGTGCTAAGCTCATCTGTTCACTCTGGCTTCCTGTCTGAGCTTCCAGTGCCTTGGCTAATTCAACCTTAAGCTGTGCAAACTCTGCCATGGCTGCAAAACAAAAATGAAAGTTCACAGAACAGAAACAGAAATGAAGTTCAACTTTTTTTGGTTACCAAACAATATGGTTATCAGTGGTTACAACCATTTTCAAAATTGTTACAAGTTAGTCAAAAACCTGAACTGTCCATCAGATAGAAACAATTGCTTGAAACCATCAAATGGTAGTAATGGTAAGCTAATGGATATTAATAAGCTGTAAAATATTAACTTGATGATTTATTATATCATATTTAACTGTTTGTTTGAATTAAAATCTTCTCCCTCTGTCTGACCCCAGAGAAATAATAATGATCTTACAAGCCTCATTTTCTTGACCTTTAAATATATCTTATTAACCAAGCGCAAGGGCCGATATTCTTCCAGTACGGTCCCTAGCAAGCTTGGTTAATAAGAAATTTATTATACGACTGAAGTTCAAAGGGCCACAAGTGCGATATCATTCGGGACCATTCGAGATAGTGCCTGGTCCAATACTGAGAGAATATTGACCGGCAATAGAGCATTTTGATTGGTTGATTTTAGTTATTGGCCCTCTGACTGCCTGAGTCGTGTAATAATGTAGGTTATGGGACCTCATTTTTTCCTCTTGCACTTATAGCCTGAGTGCACCTCAGCCATAAATCAGAGTGGAAAAAACTTGGTCCTTAGATTACAGTAGAGATCTTGAATTAGCCAGCTTACTAGGTGATAAATAATGCATTTATTAGTTAAACCTTATCAAAACATCAAGAAATGGTTAGATATTCTAGTATTCTCAGATAGGGACAAATAAATGGAGGTCCTGTCTCCTGCAGGGTTGGGGTAGGAGACGTTAATTTCCCACACACAAGATTACTGTGTGATGAATGTCCTCCCCTGGGGTGGGATGGGTGGGAGGGTGGACTAGCACGAATGGTTCCTATGTTCCTTTCTAGTCCTTCCCCACTGCAAAAACTTAATGCAGTGAAAATGGACTAAATTAAATTAAATCAATTAAATTAAATTTAAAAAGCGCTAGTTGGGAAAACATCTCAGCCATCAACCACACCCTTAATCAGGATCTTAAACGTCTAGCTGAATGGCTGGCACAGAATAAGATGTTCATAAATAATCAAAAAACCAACTCCATGCTAGTAACAGGGAGGCACCTACAGAACAAAGTTGCCTCTCTTTCAATTGATGTTAATTTGAAAGGAATTCCATTGAGAATGTCACCGATTTCAAGCTTCTTGGCAAACATTAGATAAAGACGTTGCTTTTGATTGTCAGATAGATGGGTTGAGCAAAAAACTTGTGAAACGGATAGGTCTCTTTCGTCATATAAGTCCTTATCTAAAACGGAATCAACGTGAAATTTATTACTCCAAGATTATAAAACCTGTGTTCTTTTATAGCAGTTCGATATGGACCTCTTGTAGTAAGGAAAATCTTCAGAAACTTCTTTCGTCTTCAAAAACGTGCGGATAGAATTATTTTAAATGCCAAAAAACGGCCCCTTCTGTTCACTTATTCAATACTTTAAACTGGATTCCTTTCTATGCCCTGTCATATGTAAATCGTTGTACCTTAACCTACAAAAGACTTAATGGTAATATATACTCCAGAATATATAAATGACTTACTAATCAAAAACTCTGACATCCATAATAAAAAAAAAACAGATTCTGTAATCTAAATTTAAGTTGCCCTCGCTACAAGAGATGTACGGAGGGTGGCCGGATGTTCACCGTAAGAGCAATCCAAGAATGGAACAAGGTAAATGTAGATCTTAAATGTAGTCCTGGTGCAAAACATTTTAAAGGATCACTCTATAAAATTAATCAATTTTAAAAATCAATTTATTACTCAGTCTTTCATTAATATCTAGAAGTTTTATATCCTTTTTACATAAATTATGTTTGCGAGATTGTAGGTCAGTTTTTGATTAATTTTCTCTTGTATTTACTTCAAAGGCCACTAGGTTATCAGTTTAGTTACTGTCAAATGTTACCCTCTCCAATAAAGTCTACTTACTTACTTACTTAAACACTAACACCAATCAGAGTGGAAAAACTTCATCCATAGCTTACAGTAGGGATCTTGAACTAGCCAGCTTAGTATACTAGGTGATAAATAATGCATTATTTTATTAGTTAAACACTAACACCAAGAAAGTGGTACTTACATTTAACACTATTTTCTTTTTCATCCAGAAGCTTCCTCTCTGATTCCTTCCCCAATGTTTGTTTCTCCTATAACAAAAAATCATTTCCAAAAATAAGATCACCAAAGAAGTGTATGCATGTACTAATTGTGTATCAAATACAAGGAGTGTTTCTGGTCCAAAGCCACATGTAGACTTGTTACCACTGACCATCTCCAGTGAGCTAATTTTTTCCTCCAATTCCACCTTCTCTTTTGTCATCTTGTCAACCTCTTCTTTCAGAGCAGCAGAATACCATTTTTCTTCTTTTAATGAAGCATTCAACTCATTAAGCTCTTGCTGTAGATACATTATTTCTTGAGTTTTACCCTCCAGTTCTTTGAGTTGATTTGACAAGAGAGAAACTTCTGACTCCTTCCTAGGAACTGGTAACTCCTCATCAAATGACAGCAAAGAGCCATGCCTTTCATTCCAAACTTTTGTAGTGTTTGCAGGTAAACTTTGTGACAAATGTGCATCAGTTGGTTTAATCTGGGAGGTGGGAATATATATAAGAGGAAATAATAAAAAGATTTACCAATACATCAGGTTTTTTTTAAGGAAGAAAATACCTCAGTTCAAATACACTTCTTCTTTACTTCCTTAATGCAATAATAGTAATAATACTACTACCACAACTACTATTTATAATAATAATTATAATGATAAATAACACATTTAAAATATAATTTTTTCAATGCCAAATCATGGATCTTGAATTTTGCAAAGTAATGCCAAAAATTACACCCTGCAATATCCTCCAATAGTTTTTTAAAGACTGACTTCAAATTTATGATGATTTTAGGATGCAGGTTTAAACTCAGTACACTTTAATCAAACTTGCAAACCAAAAAGTTGATGATATCATAAAATGCATTTCTAGGGTATATTTTCAGATAGTGGGTAATATACTGTCTATACAGGTTTGTTACCAAGCTCTGACTGCTGGCAAAGTTTGCTGGATGAAAATCAACAATCACCAGCTGAATTTTTGGCCAACAATTGCTCAGTAAAGTACAGTGGGCAATTCTGAGGTTACACATTAAATATTAAAAATATTATTAAAAATAATTCATCATCCTTAAGCTAGTACCTCTCTTAAAATTTCAGCTGGCTGCCTAATTTCTTAGGCTGTAGGGAGAATTCAATTTTTGGTCACTCTTAGGAGTGAAGGGGTTGGTATTGATGTATCATCCAGTAGACTGGTGACAAGAACAAACAACCTTAAAAAGAGAAGTTTATGCTGATATGACAAGAACTTCTCCCAACCATACAGGGGGATATGTAACAGCTGGGTGGGAGAATTTCTTATCAGATCTTACTATTAAGAGATTCACTGTCTACAGGAAAGTGTATTACTTACCGTGGATTGATCGTTTTGGGTCTCATGAACCTGATCAAAATGACTCTGTAATTCTCCTGGACTGTTGAATTTTTTCATACATAGAGGACAGATGAAATCCTGGTTTAAAGAATAAAAAAATTAAAACTAAAGAAGAATTCTACCCAAAAAAATGCAAAACAAAAATTGTTTCAGGGAAATTGAAAGTTATTCAGAGTAGTTAAAAAATGTGCTTCTTTTCCACATAACCTGGTGTGAGGCTTTGCCATCAATGGAAAAAAAAACTGAAATTACAGATAAGTTACAAACAGACAGGGTGTGGAAGAGAAGTAATGAATTATATGCAATTGAAATTTATTAAAATATTGATATAATAATTGATGGATTAAACCAAGAAATAAACCATCTTATTACCAACTTGTGTAAAAGAAATTTGAGCCATGTCTGTGTCACAATGTCAAGAGAACACAAGTCAAAATGCACAACATGTCTGTCATGTTTTGAGTTTGTTGCATGACTTTATCAACCCTTTAACACCCAGAAGTGATGAATGTGTAACTTCTCCCTGCAATATCTAACCATTCTCCAGCAAACAGGTAACGAGAATACTCAAACTTATCAGGTACAAGTTGTCATCTTGATCTAACACCAAATTCTTATTACTAATTTACAAGGAAATGTATGGAAGCCAAAAGGGAGATTTAACTGTCTGATCTTGGGAGTTAAAAGGTTATTAAGTACCCTGCATATCAAGAGATTACCTTATTGATAACCTGTGCATAACCATACCCCTCCCCCCCTCCAAGGAGAAATGTTTCTCCTCAGGGGGTAGACTGTGTCAAAATTAATCAAGCAAAGGATTACACAAGGAGCTGGTTAAGAAGAGTAACCTTATTTCTTTGTATTCTCCAGCTGTTTTTTGCTTAATTGCTTTTTCATTTGGCTTAAAAAAATTTTTTCACTTGGAGAACAATTTTTTACCCCACTTGTTGATGCTGGTTCACTGTCAACATGAGCCGTTTCAAAATGGATTTGAAGATCCTCTGGGGAGTTGAAGGAGATCATACATACTGGACAAATGAACCCCTGAAAAAGATAACGAAATTACAATGATTAAAATTGGAGTGAACTGGAAACAGCGAGGGTTAATAAAATTTAATCCAACTTTTCCTTGTGTTAATTTTTATTTCCATACACCCCAAGACATTACCATCTTACAAAATTTGACATTGTAGACAGAGGGTTTCACTTCCTGGAAATAGGGGTCATGAAGTATGACTGAAAATTTCTGAGAGAAAGGGTATTGAAACAGTTGGAGGCAGGGAACAAGGAAACAAAGCTGCCAGACATTGGAGCAAGAGCTGATTCCAGGAAAAGTGAGAGTCTGACCCTACAGATAAGACAACGTGATGGTCTGCTAGAAAATTAATGTTCATTATCATATGAAAAAGCAAATGTATCAATAGGAGTTAATTGTTCAAGCATTTCTATGGCTAATGATCATCATCTCGAAACTCGCTTTCACTAAAATAGTCCTCAGGTGCAAACATAAATCTGCTTTAAAACTGTCACAAACCAAACTTATAATGGCTCGAAAATATTGTGGTAACAGACCCGTAAATTACGGTAAAATTATTTGAAACAAGTTTAAACCATTCTTCGAAATGCTTACAGACAAAAATTCTGCATTGTGTTCTACACAATGCTTGGGAATCGATTCCCTACGTACTCTTAAGTTTCCAACTGCATCCAAGCGACTTAAGTAAGTTTTGCAGAGATAAAATGTTCAACAGAACATGTGACACTAAATATATCACTTGTTTGAGGACGTGACGTGACGGTTTCACAAGGAGTACAAACTCAAAACTTGACGCATTAAAAATTAAAAACTAATCTGAAGGGCATAATTTTTTTAACTAAGCATACACATCGAACATGCATATATGTCAGTACATTGTTTGCCCTCGATCGACAACAGTTGTCGCGCGCGAAGAGGTAATTCCGCCTTACATGTGCGAGCTATCAATTTCATTTTCAAGTGACAACACACCACACAGCTGAAGTGAAATCAAACAATTAAAAAATTGCAGACTTACGGAGGTCTCGCTGGGAGACTGAGGTTGGTTTTTCTTTGTTGGACTCTCTGGCTGTAAATTATAAATAAAGAAAGCAACCTCATTCACAGCTGATATTGATGCCTGTCGTGACCTTTCTTGCTAGCTCACGATCGAACGCTTGATCAAAATCTACTACTACCTGTTCGTTGTCTTTTTTCTTATCACGCCAGCGTTTAAACATCTTGAATTTCCTTCAGTAAACGTTGAAGTAATGAGAAATTCAAAACTTATTTGTTAATAGTTGGAAATTGGGTAAAAATTGGTACATAATTGGTAGCGGTACCTTTTGGACACTTGATCTCAAATAGTTACTACCATTATTATACAAAACCGCTGATCAACATATTTGAAGGCGGCTTGTTTTCGGGGGCAACCTGCCCCTTGAAATTGTGAAAGACACTTCATACGACCGTATTTTGTGGTTGAATCGTCAATTTTATGGCGCAGATTTTGTCTTTTTTGCCATCTTGGTTGTCTTATTGACAATTCATCTTTACGTAGTGCAAGTATTTCTCAATTTTTCGCTGTTTTGGTGGTAGAATGGTCGATGTAATGTAGGTAACTTGGTCATACAATCCAACTCGGCCGAACCGGCAAACGTACGGGTCTTTGAACATTCGGGATTTTCAATTTTTGGCGTGTGTGAAGTTCCCGGACGTGGATTTCATCAAAGCTCGAAATTCGAAATTATTTTTGTTTTGGCTCACCGGAAGTAAAACAGAAAATAGATGGAAGTAGGTGGAACTAACGGTCAAAACGAGTTAAGTGGAGTTTCACTGCAGCACGAAGCGACTTGTACAGTAGACGCCAAGGCCCTTGAAGAAAATGGCGGAGATCTCGCCTTTGCTTCTACGTTTTCGCCAGATGGCCCCGTTACCGCTCTTGCCGAACTATGTAAGTAGGTTTTCATTGCTCTTAAATATTCGGCATTATTGCAATATGAAATTCTTAAAGATGGTAAAGTTATTTTAAAGACCTGGAAAGTCGGTTAAAAGTCGAAAGAAGGCTATCGTCCGCTCTTCCTCGGGTCACCCAACGAGTGCGGGATTTGTCCCGTGATAATTGCACAAAAATTAATTACCATCTAAAAAAAAACCTTGACATTTTGAGATCGTTTCTGATGTTATAACCATTACTCTGAAAAAGACTTATCTTTGCTGCTTATTGGTTTGTTTTCTCGATATTTAGGGTTTCTGAGTTTATTGGCGACACGACTTTTTGTCGTAGGGCAATTTTCAATTGAGCGTCCGAAGTTATCCAAGATTGCTTGTTGTGTTTTTGTTTTGGTTTTTTTTTATTTTTACTCCGTCTTGTGATTGGCTCAGGGAACTCCTACCACTCTCTAAACCAATCAGATGCAATATACTTTAAGAAAATTTCGAAACGATGAGTGCGATGTGGGTTTTTAATTGAGCTTAATTTATAACCAGCAGAATTCACAGGGTTTCGCTAAAAGCAGGCCCGTGGCCCACGGCCCGCAACGCCCCACTGGCCTGGTAGCCCGAAGGCCCAGCGGCCCACAACGGCCTGAGGCCCGGTGGCCCAGTCCTGATTTTCCACAGTTTTTTTGTTCAGCAGTAAATCTGCGCGCATGCACAGATCAACAGTGAGTGTTTGTTGTATTTTGTTCAGATAAAAACGTTTTGATTCTCTGTTCATTAGTCTCTTTACAGAAACCGATAGCACAACAGAGGACTTTTATTATCGAACGATGAAAGTTATTTTCAAACCATACTTTGAAAGTGAAAATATCATAAGTAATGCAAGATATGAACTGCGAATCTTTTTTATACAGAGACATGTCGATCTATTTACAGGTACTCCACCCCAAAAGGAAAGTGTGTTCTCAAACATTGCTTTCCAGTGAGGAAAGTACCGTATTTAGTCGAATACGGTAAGCGCCCTGGGCACTTATTAAATTTTTGGTCCTCAAGGGCGGTGGGCCCTTATTCGAGGCTGGGCACTTCTTAAATTTGCACCATTTTTAGCAAGTAGCAGAATTTTAACTGCTCATTGAAAGTGTTTGTAAATTACTAAGGAAACTCTGTGTTCGGGTAAGTCTCTTAGTGGTACTTACTCAATTGCAATCTCATTGTCACTAAGGTCAATAAACGAACTCTGCTTCTCAGTCAGGTGACCGATTGATTTGCCGACATTGCGCTGTCGGACGTCGAGGAGGCAGCTCCTTATTCGAGGTTGGGTGAAGTAATACGGTACATTATTTCGGGTGTGAAAGGAGTACTTTTTGATCTCGGCGAAAAGTGAAAAAATCAAACCCTGCCATCATGAAATTCAAATTTGTTGTTTGTGTTGTGCTTCAATTTTAGCCTTGGTTCATCTTTTCTTTTCTTTTGTTGTTATGATATTTTCACTTTCAAACTATGCTTTAAGAATAACTTACATCATTCAATAATGAAAGTTCTCTATTGTGCTATCGGTTTCTGTAAAGAGACTAATGAACAGAGAATCAAAACGTTTTTTTCTGAACAACATGCAACAAACAGAAACAAGGATTCAAATGAATAAATGGTAAATGAATTCAAGCTCACTGTCGTCCATTTTGCACACCCAAACCCAATGAGATCTGTGCATGCGCGTGGATTTACTGTGGGACAAAAAAACTGTGGAAAATCAGGACTGGGCCTCCGGGTTGCAGGCCGCTGTGCCTTCAGGCTGCCAGGCCGCTGGGCCGTCACGGGCCACTGGGCCGCGGGCCTGCTTTTAGCAAAACCCAAATTCACAAGTCATTTCCGTATAACCCCATACTTCGTTATGCATACAATTCTTCGCTAAAAGAAAGCAGAGGCAAAACAACAGATTACCTTTGGGATTACGGCTTTGTTTTTAACTGGTATGGGCTTATATGCAGAAATCTTTTCTCGGAATTTTCCTTGAATTGCAAAATAATATAAGAATAGGAAAAAAGGATAACAGCAATAATATTATTTGTTTTTATCCTGAGCCCAAAATAGGAGAAACAGTATCACTTAAAGCCTTGTTTTCAACTCGCCATTCCACACTTAAAATAACTCGCTTCAGAATGTGAGTTTTCATTCAATTATGGGATTCTACATACAATTGAACCTCAATTTTTCAGACCTTGATTATCTGGATTTCTCAATTACCCGGACTTTTTCTCTGGTCCCAATTTTTTCATGAATATTGATTAGTAATGATCAAGATCCATAGCCATATTCCTTTTAAAACTACAGCATTGGAAAGTGAAGTAAAGGCGATGTTCTTCTTTCAGACAAATTGACTTACTTCAACATTTTAGACCAATGTAAGAAAATTTTCTCTTCATTTTAATTGTTAATACATGCTTGTAGGACAGTGAAGATGTAGACCATATCTTTTTCAAAACAATTTGTTAGTGTTTTGTTTTAGACTTAAACAGCACTTTCTTAATTTAATCAGTTTTTGTTCCTCATTAAAATTCACATTCTCGATTATCCAGACCCTCAATTATCAAGACCCTCAATCATCCAGACTATTTTGTACAGCCCCAACATTAGTCTGGATAACTGAGGTCCAACTGTAGTTATAATACTTATTCATCATGATTTACAGCTGGAGTAAAGCGGAAAAACCCTGATCAAACAGATGACCAAGTTAATAAGCATGTACGCCTTGACCCTGAGAGTTCAGATGGGTTTGCTGACTTGGCAACTCTTGTTAGTATGTCCTCCTCAGTTTCACTGGCTGTTTCTCAGGTAAAATTTAACTTTTGATAATAAAAATTAACGGTAAAAAAACTACGACGTTTCGAAGTCTGCATGACCTCATTATCAAGTAAAATGTTAAAACTGATGTAAAATTGTAGCTCAGAGATTATATACAAATATAATAAATATAAAATTGTAGCTCTCTGAGCTACAATTTTACATCAGTTTTAACATTTTACTTGATAATGAGGTCATGCAGACTTCGAAACGTCGTAGTTTTTTACCGTTAATTTTTATTATCAAATGTATTTCTAAACATTCTCTGATTAAAATTTAACTTTAATGTATTTTCAAGCTCTTTTAACCCATTAACTCCTATAAAGGGGATTGTTTATTCTCTCCTTCCTGTAAATTACAAACAAAAAATGGGGGCTAAATCAAGAAAACAACTTCTGCCTGATAGTTTTGAGTAGTCTCATTACCTATTTGCTGGATGAAGTATGGATTTTGTCGGGAGAAGTGACATATTAATCATTTCTGCGAGTGGGTTAGTTGATTAATTGTTGAATTGAAATAAGAAAAAATTCTATCACTAACAGTTTTCTGGGGGTCTGAAAGGCAAGCAGGTATGTTTTCCAGTAGATAGTTCTCTTCCCTTAATTGTTCAGGAAGCCGAAGAGAGGTGCCACTAAAAAAGTAAGCAAACTGATCTGTTTCCATTACATGGAAATCTTCATGATCTTAACTTTGTATAATCCTCTCCATGCATGCATGTGCAAGAATGTTTTCATTATTTCTTAATTCTGCCAATTAGAAGCACACTGATCAAGTTTTTCATTCTACCCACATGTGGGAACAACATAAAGGAAATTAATTAATATTCAATTTTTTTTTTTTTTTATCAGGAAGTAGCCTCTCAGACATTCACTAATGCCACCATTGACAATACTGGTCAGCTCACCACTCTCTCAGCTCAGGAAGCAGCAAATGCAAGGTTAACATTGTCTGCAGCTGTTGCAGCACTCGCTGCAGGTCAGATTCCACAAGAATCATCAATCATTCCAGCTTCCCAGTCAGTTGTTGTCAGTGACAACAACAACTCAGTCAATCAAGCATGGTTTACTACTAAAGAAGACAAAGATAACCTTCATGGCAAAGGTTAGAAATATTGAGTCACATAGTCATACACATTGAATTTCATATTGTTAGTTTTGGTCAAATCTATTCTCAAGCTTCATTTTCAGTCCGGGTGTGCCTCTTAATTCCAAAATTTCTAAAGTGCCGCAGGACACTTTTTTTTAGCTACTACCCTATGGGGTGATAATTCAGTGCTTGGTTGATTATCAAGAAGAAGTTGATAAAAGCAGGCAAACTGCACATAAATTGTTAAGAAATTGACATTTCAAGCACCTCTTTGGGGCAAAGTGGTACTGATCCTTGCCATCTGATTGGCTCCTACCAGTGCAAATTAATCATAAATTGCTCCATTTCATATCCCAGCCATCGAGACAGCTTGTAATAACTAATTAAAAGCACAACAGTTAGTCAAATTTAAAGGCTTGTTTAAAAAGTGTTATAGAAATCAGTCAAATTGTAGGAAAATGAGAGAGAACTTTAATTTTGCAAACCAGCTCAATATATTATATCAATAAAATATTTGTACAGGATGAAAAAACTTGTATTGGGGGACTGAATTTTGCAACTTTGTGTCATGCAGTTTTGGTCTGAAATATTGTGGTACGATTTCAAATCAGCTGAAATCATGCACAGGATTTTGGACCAGATCTATTTAATTTAATATTATTTATTCAATTTTCCCAGTTGTTGATAATCAACAATAAGACAGATGAACAGTAGATATAACACATTTGACCCGCTACTCATGCATATGTATTTAGGTGTGAAGTGGAGACAGGGAATGTGGTCAAAAGAGGAGAATGATCAGCTTAAAGAAAACATTCTTGAGTACTGCAAGGTAACACAGCTACCAGAAGGTGTACGGTTTGGGACAAGTTTTTAAACATAGTGGTTCTCAAAAATTGCATATTAAGGAGATTCCCACTATCATTCCAACTCTTTTAGCCTTTTGACCACTAACAGTTATAGAAAACCTTTCAGAATCTGTAACACCAAATAACTTGCTGCAAAAGGTCTTCGAAATCAAATTTTAATCACAAAACTTTCACTCAAAACTAAAATCTGAAAACATTTCAGAGATGTTTTTACACAAGGTAAACTGATTTGTATTATAAGTCAAGGTTGCTTAGTTGTCATTAACAAACTTGTCTTGCAATATAAAGAAAATATTCCACACAGAGTGATTAGTTTTTGATTTCTCTTTATGATATCGCCCCTGAATCAAACATATCAAGGTCATGAGAATTAAGGAAATGATCAACAACTGAAAAAACTCTTGACTGTTAAAAAAGTTCATTACCGCACTTTGGGAAATGTGTAGAGAACAGTATGGAGAATATGCAAACTGATGTTAGGGCGTAAAAGGTAAATAAAAGAGGCAATGATTTCCTTGGCTTATTAGGTGTGCACACATTGTACTTGCTTTCCCGTTCACCTTGTGCTCTTTTAGGGTCTTGTGCCATATGATGTTTTTTTATTTATTTATTAGGTCAACAACATCCCTGATCCAAATGTAATCATATTTGAAATGACTAAAGATGATCGAAAGGATTTCTACAGAACAATAGGTACTAAACAATTGTTAGTTATCCATTCTAAAGAAAGCAAGAAGTCATTGTAACTAAAGAACACCATGGACACTTGGATAACTTTTCTTGATGCTATAATAAAAATAACTATCCTAGGTTTGCTCTAAAATTACCGGACGAAGTGACAAAATAATTTTTCCAGTTGTGACAGAAGTTTATAGTAAGGGGTTTCTCGCAAGTTATCGTGAATCACTGGATTTAGTTATAAACAGTTTAGTCTCCTACAACTGAGTGGTGGAGTATCTACAGTACTTATTGATTGGTCTTAAAATAAGTGAGGAGAATTTGCTACCTTTCTATGATCAAGAAATGGACAGATATTCTAGTCTTCTCGGATAAGGATGAATAAACCATAGGCCCCATCTCCTGCAGGGTTAGGGGTAGGAGACATTAATTTCCCACGCATGAGATTACTGTGTGGTGGATGTCCTCCTCTAGGTGGGATGGGTGGGTGTTGGCCCTGAAAAGCCCCTATGGGGAGTGGTCAGTTAACCTATGTATGTATGTATGTATGTATGTATTGGAAGGTCACAGGTTCACCTCTTATTGGAAACATTCAGAGTTCTTCTTCTCCTGTTTCATACACTGAATAACATCTTCTTTCAATTGAACATCACCAGGCTTAAAATTTGCATTTTCATTTACATTTCCATTGCACAGAAGCATTACATATTGACATTCTTTTCCTAGCAATGTGCAGGAAGTTTATCACCATGGACACAACTAAATGGGCTAGCCTACCAAAGGGTCTCCCCTATCATAGCTCAGTGGAAGAATGTGCGAACTACTGATCAAAGGATCGTAGGCTAGACTCCTATTCATTCACTGAATAACATCATCTTTCATTTTTATTTTTATCAGCCAAGGGAATAAGGCGTCCTTTATTTGCTATATACCGTCGTGTTCTACGCATGTATGACAGGCGAAATTACATGGGGAAGTACTCATCAGAAGAAGTGGAGCAACTGAAATCTTTGAAGGAGAAACATGGTAATGACTGGGCTACCATTGGTGCTGCTATGGGGAGGAGTGCATCGTCTGTCAAGGATAGATTCAGGCTTATGAGGGAACACTGTCATTCTGGTAAAAATTCATCATTGGTTTTCTGATTTATTCTGAAAGAAGAAGGCTTAATGAAAAAAAAGGAGAAAGAACTGTAAGGAGACCTCCTTAAAATCACAGAGCCTGTAAAGCTTTGCTGGTTCAGAGTTTTTTTCATGAAAAATATTCACAGACTGGAAATTTTTCTTAAAGCTATGGTAATACAATTTGTGGAATAAACCAGAGAGAGACCTTGGAAGAGCAAGGCTGGGCTCTAAGAAAATCGGAGGGAGCCCAGTGCCCTAAACTGTGAAATCCAGGGTGCCCAGCATATGCTTTTTCTTAAAAAACTAAGATTCCTGAGTCTCCCAAGAGTAATGATAATAATAATGATGAGCTTTATTTAACCAGGGAACACCATTCTGCAGTGTGTTCTCCCAGAAGTCCCTGGTGCCAGGGGCCACCAGGTGCTGCTAGACCACAGCTCTGAAGAGTCAGGGATTGCTCAAAATTCATAGGACTTTTATGAATCAAAATAATCTGAAGACCCCCACTCCACCTCCCTTGGTAAAAAATCAAATCCTGATTTACCCTTCTATATATATGATGTAACTTTCTTCTAAGGTTGTTTTTATTTTACATGATTGTAGAGAATCCAGAACCACTTTAATTTTTTCTTTTTTTTTTTTAACAAAAATTAATGTTTAAGGTAAATGGACGGTGGAGGAAGAGCAAAGACTTTCCAATGCAGTGCATGAACTTAGCAGTGCAACCTCTGGGGATTTCATTACAGCTGGGATATCTTGGGCAGCTGTTGCTGAGAGAGTCGGCACACGATCAGAAAAACAATGCCGTTCCAAGTGGTGAGAATTTTATAGCTAGTTTTTGAGACCTTAATGTCTATTTAAAGCAAAGTAGTCATGTGTCAGACTAAAAAATCCATCCAGTCATCTGAGATAAGTAGATTTCCTGTGGGGGAGGGGACATCCAGTTTTTTTTCCTAGCAGGGGGTGCACTAAGGAATGACATTGCTGGCCAGTAAAATGTGAACTGCTGAGAAGACAAAGTAAGCAGTAAAGCAGATTTTGTATAACATTGAGGTTATGTTAGAGAGCAATAGGTCATCATGGGGGGGGGGGGCATACACCTCCTGCACCTGTCTTCTAGACCCCCCCTGTTTCTTGCCCTAAAAGAAGCCATCCCTACAGGCCAGTTCTATCTTTATCTCTCAGCAGGGCTGAGGTAGTTAATACAGAGTAGATTTTAATTAACAAATGGTAAACACCACAGCGTACACTATTGAGTTATGGATGCACGCGGGAGGTTGCTAAGCACGAAAGAAGTGTAAGAGTCGCGCGAGGCGATAACCGAGAGCGACTCTAGCTTCTTGAGTGCTTAGCAAACCTCCCAAGTACATCCATAACTCAATAGTGTATGCTGTGGTGTTTACCATTTGTTTTATAATATAACATTGATACATTGTAGCTTAAGAGTTCCCTTTTATTTAACAAATCTTACGTGACCAGAAAAAACAAGCGCGCGCAGAAAAATAGTCTTTGCATTTGCTCACGTCAGCAGCGTACACCCATCGGCAAATGGGGGACGCTAAATTGACCAATCAGAGCGCGCCCTTTACTTTGGTTATGTTATAAATTTATTTTTGACCTTGCACAGGTACACAGGGATCAATAGAGCATCATCAGGTTTTCTTCGATTTGAGTTGAATTTGTGTGTTGATATGTTACGTGTCCTTGTGTTTGCTGCTTTGCTCAGGTTAAATTATTTAAATTGGAAAGAAAAAGGAGGACAAGAATGGACAAAACAGGATGAGATACAGCTTATTACCCGGTAAAATATGTTGACAGCACAATTTCTAGACTGACAATCCTAGGGAATGCTTCAATTTCCACTTCCCTGTAAAGAGAAAAATTAGAAGTTCTACCTAACACTTGTGCTCACTAATTAACCATTTTAACACCTGAGTTTGATTTCTCCTGACATCAACCCTGAAATAAAAAATTAAGGTCACGAGAATAAAGGAAATAATCACTAATTAAAGAAGCTCTTGATTGTATAGGAAAATTCATTGCAATACTTCACTAGGAATTCCGCATTAAACTGCACGCGAAAACCGATATCGCGCTTATCGCGAAGCAATGAGTGCGATATCGGTTTTCAAGTGCAATTTAACGCGGAATTCACGAGTCGAGGAATGGATTCTCTCCTTGAATCGCAAAGTTCAATTAAAATAAGAAAAAAAAAGAAAACAGCATTACTTAACGTTATGTATACCTTAATGCGAAACAATATCACTTAGCCTCGTTTTCAACTCGCAGTTCTACGCTAAATACTTCGTTTCGTTAACCAATCAGAATTCGAGATTTTATTCAAAGATGTGATCGTTAAACAAATTTTCCTTGTCAGCACCTTAGGAAATGTACAAAGAACAGTATGGAGAATATGCATACTGATGTTAGGGTGAAAAGGGTTAAACCTGAACTGGGTGTCCAATTTCCTAACTCGCACACCCTGTCCAAAGGATGTCAGTTAGTTGCATGTACATGCCTAGTAAATATTGACTATCACAAAGGGTTTTTTTTAATCAGTGATAGTCCAGGGCTTCAAGCAGGAAGAGTAACAATTTAACCTGTCATTTAACACCTCACAAACTTGAGGTTTTGTGCTTTTTTTTTTTTAGTCATTTAAATCAGTAGCCTGTGTAGCGGACCTACAAGGGAGGACTAAGGGGGGATTTATGCAAGGACAAATTTTGGCTGTTGGGAGTGGGGAGGGACACATTCCAGTGATTGTGCTTCGTACTTACATGAACTCTCGATCCTCCCACGTTTTTTATTCAAGCCACACAAGCTATTTATTTCGTTATCCTACACGTGCATCTTTAACATGGTAAGATGCAAAGCTTCTGCATTGAAGCTCACTGAGTACATTCGTTCTCATAGGATCCACGAAATGAATCTTCAGGATGAGAACGATTTAGATTGGCAAGTGATGGCGAGTAACTGGTCCAGGTTGGGTACTTTTGTAACGTGTTTTATTTTGTAGCTTTTTCACTCTCATCATTAATTGTACTAATTTCGCCCACCTTCATGTTCTTTCTCCTTAAGTGTCCGTTCTCCCCAGTGGCTTAGAAGCAAATGGTGGGCTTTGAAAAAACATGTACCTGATAGTGGTATGGGAACATTTGAAGGTATTTAGTCACAGTAATTGTTTGTTTTTCCCTACTTTGGAGGCTACCATTAGCCAGCGAGCAGGTCTTTACTCTAAGGCCTTGAGCAATCCCAACTGACGAGTGGTCTGCAAGGGGTAGACTTCTCAAAATTCGACTCGTCTCAAATCTTCCCGCGGGCGGGGAAACGCGCGTCGTGGAGCGCTCATGATAATAGGGACCTTAAACAGTCAGGACGGCAACGCCAAGGAAGACTCCGATTAAAAAATGAATTTCTACTCTTAGTTAGAATTTCAAACATGGCTGCAGGAGCTTACTGCCTCATAGGGCGCCACAGCTCAACTTCAGCATGACGTATAAAAGTGGCGTTGAGTTCCAAATGGAAATTAAAATAAAATGCCGTCGCGGTTTCGGTTCGCAGACGACGCAAATTTTGGCGATTTCACGTAGTTGTTTTGCATAGGACGGCTAAGAAATGTACAAAGTTTCAAAACGCACGTGCTGAGCTATTGTTATGCCAATTAGATCTCTTGTTTTTCCACGCCTTCGTTGCCGTTGCCGTCGCCGTCGCGGTTGCTTAAGGTCCCTAATATAGAAATTTAGCGCCGCGTTTTCGTGAAGCGGCAAACGTCAGCTTGCCCTTTCGCGTTTCACATAAAATAGCGCGAACTTTGTTTTTTTTTAGCTTCGCGCGAGCACACGTCATGTTGGCTTTGAAGGCACCTTTGTATGACTCGCAAGGAATCGTTACGGTGGCCAATTTACCATTTCAACTTTGTTGATATATCCAAATTATTTCGTTACCCCCACCGACGCAGACCCAAACAGTTTCTCACAAGGAATAGTTTTAGTGCCCTTTTTCCGGAAATTAACTTCCACTCTGTGAGAGAAAAGTGAACAAAATCTTACGTACGCGGCAAACGCGAAACAGGTTACTTTCAGGTAGAAACGACAAAGCGCAACCGGCAAACGTGAAAAAAATGGCGGGAAAAGCGTGGTCACGTGGTCACTCCAGCGGTTCACGTTTCACGTAAACGTGGTGCTAATTCTATCTAAGAATGAGAGCATGTTCGCAGATAAGGCTGACATATGCTGACAACATTCAAAACCTTGTTTTATTTTTTTCCTCAATTTCAAATCAAGTTGTCTCGTTGACTCCTTCGCGGTCTCTTACTTTTCAAAATAGAATGCCAAACTGCTTCAAGCGCGGAAAAACGTAGGCGTCCAAGTCGCGGTTGGTTATAGTTTTGAATCTGATTAGCGCGAGTTTTTTGGACCAATCACAGCGAAACTAATGCAACCTGGGATTGCTTTCGACCTTTAATTTTGGCGCGATTTTATTAGTTACTTTACGTCACGTAGTGCAAAATCACAGGACAGTTATTATGCAATAACCCTGTCCGCGTCGATATTTGTCCTCCGATTTTTTCCGTAAAAAAGAAATATAGTCAAGACAGAAGTTTCAACTTTTCCGTTCTCCTAATTACATGGAAGGAAACCAAACTCTTTTTTTTTTTTGCTTGCTTGCTTGCGTCCATCACGCGCATTCGCCATCAGATCACCACTGGCTTTTCTACTGTGTTTACGCGCAGTTTAATTGCGATGTGAAAATTAATGGGAGGGTTACAAAATACATAAACCCCGTTCTGACTTGCTGTATGTCGGCTGACAATGTCCGCGGCTGAGAAATTGTCCTCAAAATTTCATATTTGACCTCGAAGCTTCGCTTCTCGGCCAAATATTCATTTTTCAGACAATCTCTCAGCCGCGGACATTATCAGCCGACATACCAGCCACCCGAAGGGGTTTATTTACTAAATAATTCTGTGTTATCTTTTTGGTCCACAGCTACAGTTTCTTTTTTATTCCACAACTACATTCCAACTCTGCAAAACAAAATAGAAAGACAAGAAGCCCGTTTTAAAGGAACCCATGTGCCTCGGGTTTCCTTGGTACCTAGTGCAAGATCAGTTCATGTAAATCCCATCTCGACAGGAACCATTTCAAACTCGGGAATTTCTCACACAATAACAGGTAAAGAAATTTGCTCGACATTTGTAATTATAAAATAACTGAGATGCTATAAGCAACCTGATTGATCAAAACTTTATCGTATATTACATCTGTAAACCCGTGGAAAATTGAATTTTATTCTATAAAAGTGATAGACGTACTTGCCATCGGTTTACCGGCGTAATAAAAACCTTGGGATGTTGGAAGAACACGAGTAAAGTTTGTTAATCACGAACCGGAGGAGAGTAATTTACACACTCTTCCGAGGTGTTTGCCGAACTACCTACGTTGGGTTTATATTACAGTGGTAAACCGATTGAAAGTACGTTCTGTTGCTTAAAGAGCGTGGGCTAGAGAAAAAATTTGAATACCCGAAAGAGGAGATTGAAGAAGCTGGTCATTTTTTTTCCGTTGTCGAGGATGGAAAAACGTCTTAAAAACACGCACGCACGCATGGATTTGTGGACAAAATGTTGGGCGATTATCTTTCATCTTCAAGCTAACGTTGTCGTAAGAGGCAATGAAACTTCATGTGGAATAAAATTTTTCTTCGATTTTCTCCAGTCACAAGTGATGGTACAGTAGCAAGAGAAGATGATACATCCCCCCTCACTTCAAGTCACAGTAGATTCGAAGTGGTACAGGTCAATGCACTCACACCACAAGATATGTTTCACAATGCGTCCGCCGTTCAAGGGACACCGTCGTACATCATTCAAGCGCCTGCAGGACAGACCTACATCATTCAACAGCCGGCTGGAAGTTTAGTGAGGCAGGCGCACACGGGCGAACTTACCGCAGGATCTGACGGAATAGATACCAATCAACATGACCAGGTTATTAAGAATTTTTCGCAGTCCGAGTACTTTCTCGTCCCAGAGCAACTCGTTTTCACTTTCTGTCACGTTTCTCGTATTTCTTCAAGCACGTGACCAAAAGAAGCGAGGATGCTGGGAACGAGAATGAGTCTGAGTCACAAGGCAGTTTTCCTTGGTTGCACAGCGGTGTATTGTCTACGCATATGCAAACATTAAAACCGCAATGAGGCGGCGTAATGCATCATTTGATATACAACAGAGATAGAGAAGAAGTATGACACGCTCTTTTAGAAACCTATACATTTGGAAAAGGCTCAGAACCAACTGACAAATCATCAGAATTTTCGTAGCTAGATAACCTTTGTGTTCGAAAAGTCTTAAATTTTTCCCCTACTTTTGTTTCCTTTTTAAAGGTTTATATGAAATTTGTCAAAAAATCTTGACACAGACTGAATCGAGTACTTATTTTTCAATGCAGGAAGTTGTAACTGTTCTCCAGGCCCATCACGCCGTTCAAACTCTCCCAGAGGTTGGACCCGAGTTTACGCAAGCCATTGTACAAACAGACATTTCCGGTCCTATTACTGCATCGGAATTGACTGATGTAAGCCTCGGTCACACGAAGTTTTCAAAACCTGCAGCCGATTTACAGACATCTGTGGCGTCACAGGACAGTGGTAACCATGAAGCAGTCGACCAGACCAGCCTAGAGGCTGTCCAGACTGTGGACACCCATCAGTTAGGAGACCACCAGAGTCTGGTGCAAGATGAGCTTCAGGTAGAAGCATCCGATGCAAAAGAAGATGGGGGCAAACAGACTGCATTGCCGCATCACCCCTCATCCGATGGAGACGAGGATGGCAATGTAGCCTGCACAAATCAGGCTTTTACCAGTTCCCCATTTCAGGGTAGGTGTTTCTCCACGCGTTCAGAGCTTAATTTGAGATCTAGTTCCCATTTTGCCTTGGATTAATGCAGGCACACCACTTTTTGCATTCCCCTGTCCCCATGGGAGTAAAAGAGTTGACCGCTGACAAATATCAAAGATGCAGTAGTAGCTTCAAATCACTGGATAGTGCAATGTAAACTTAAGCTAATTTTTGTGTGATTTTCAAACTTTTCATGCGCGTGTTTTCATCACTAGGCCCGGCGGCAATCGCTCAGACGTTAGATGGAACACATCTCCCAGACAGACCAGTCGTACACATGCATCAAGTTGGCCCGGGAAACCGAGAAGTCGTCGTCAGCCCTGATCCCCTGGGGGACGTGCACGTCACAGTTATGTCAAACATAGAGCCAAGGCTTGCGGCCACTTTATCTCCGTCACCCGCCATGACAATTTCACAGCATACACTAAGCCGCACTAGCAATGCCAATGAGTTATCTGTAAACGCTTTGGTACCTCAGGTCACGTTACCAGACGAGATACTTCAGTCGCAGTCAGACGAACCCTCCGTTTTATCCCCGACTGAATCGGCCAATGTGATGATGGTTACCGAAAACTCCATGTCCATCACTTCAACTCTTCCTTCTCAAATCCTTCAGTCGCAAAATGATGAGAACACAACCCTGTCCGACCCCACCCCCACGTCTAACAGTACCGTCCCTACTGGATTAACTGTTGGTGGTCCTCTCGGCAATATGGTGACTGTCCAGGGTGCCCTAGGGCATCCAAGTGATATTATGGATGCCAGTGATGTATTACTGCATATTTCTTTGCCTATTTCCAACCCGTCGGTTTCTTCAGAGAAGCAAGATTGTACAACAGAAACTTAGAATTTAAGCGATCAACCTTTTTACTCCCTAGATCCAAAACTCAATTCTTAGCACTGCCTGTCATTCATTTCTTTAATTTTAGTTTGGAGAATTTGGTGGTAGAAATCAAACATCCTCCGGATGATATTTTTTTTCTCCTTTCATTACCGTTCTACGGTGAAAATGTATTTACATTGCAAAGAGAAATTTCATTTTGCTCCACCCTAGGAGCGAGAAGGGTATTAAACCTGTAAGGAAGCTCCTTGAGCGTAGATTCAAGCCTGGAAACTTTCTAATAAGACAATATTTTTACGCAAATGAGCAATTTAAGAGACTTTCCGCGAGAGAACACTAGATTAATTTCTGGTGACTCACAAATTTTTAAATGACCCTTTTCCCTGTACCATCAGTATGTACATATTCTCCACATTGTTCTGTACTAATTTCCTATGGTTATGACAAGGAGATTTTGTGTAGCAATCAAGTGCTTCTAAAGTTGGTGATCAATTCCTTCTTTCTATTGAGGCCAACGTTTGATTCAGTGGTAATACTGAAAGGTGGAATTAAGTAATGGTCCGTATAAGAACTATAGTAAAATCAGCGGGAATCCGGCAGCGAGAGCCGTTTGCCACGATGCCGAGAAAATTACAAAACAACGCTTGGGCTGGATAAACGGAAATAAGCGCCAAATTCAAATCTTTGGTTCGAAATCTTGTAGCACATAGTCTGTTAAAGTTAAAGACGTAAGAGCCGACAATCGTTCATAAACATATATGTATGATGCCGTTAACGTTTTTGAATTTGTATGCGGGGAAAACCAGTTTTGCGAACGATTTCTTCCTTCAGAAAAATATCATCTGTCAAAAGAGGCCTGCTTTTTTTTTCATAAACGTTCATTACTGATCATCAAACGCCATTGGTGCGGTTTGGAAGATTATCTCACCTCAGTTTCTCGAAATCAGACGACATGTCGCGAAACTCGCAACACGTGCGCAAGACCACAGTCTTATTTCTCAGCACTGGTTTGCAAATTGAAATTTGGTTAACCAAGTTATGGCCGATAGGTAACTTTTCTTTAGAGAAGCCCACCCCATTTGGGAAAGTATAAATGAAGTTACTCAAACCCTGATTTCTTATTTTCCTCAGAAAGAGACGCGCGGGATGAAAATGAAAAAGAATTTGGTTTTCCCAAATGGATTGTACAAACTACTAATGTGCACAGTGTATCGAATACAGTACGAGATTCTTAACATCGAAGTACCTAATAGAATCCTCTTGATGTATATTTTTCAGAAACGAAACCTTTTCATGCTGTACGGCAAAAACCCTGCTTCAAATAAGAAAATTGTAGTGGTTGAGCATTTACGGAAGGGAAAAGATTTCCAGTCCATTGCCCGTGAAACGCAAGTGACGCTGGCTACGGCACAGGCAGCCCAAGCTCACTGCTAGAAAAGCGGACGTGACTAATAACGTGTTGCGCAACGTTTTATATTTATAAAGGTTTGTATGGGATGTTATCGGTTTGCCTTAAAAGAGAGAAAAAAATGTCTTGTTTTGAAATAAAATGGGCTTACCTTATTGCTTTGTTGTTTTCTTTGTTGATTCCGAGCGTCTCAGGCCATTTTGAAGCGTTTTCGGCGAGTTAGCGCTATGTTGGTGTTCAACTGCTTAAAGTTTTTCTTTTAGCAGTTGAACACCAACATAGCGCTAACTCGCCGAAGACGCTTCAAAATGGCCTGAGACGCTCGGAATCAACAAATAAAACAACAAAGCAATAAGGTAAGCCCATTTTATTTCAAAACAAGACATTTTTTTCTCTCCTTTAAGGCAAACCGATAACATCCCATACAAACCTTTATAACTATAAAACGTTGCGCAACACGTTGAGAGTCACGTCCGTTTTTCTAGTAGTGAGCTTGGGCTGCCTGTGGCTACGGCGGAAGTTTGTGCTATCGACTCCGCGGTGAATGCACCACTCAGTGAAAACATGCTCGCGCGCATTGCTAGTCACTCTTGGGATAAAAGCGTCAGGGAGCCAGCCGCATGGCGACTCTGAGGCGAATATGTATGTTACCTGCGTTGTTTTCAGATTTGACTCTGGAGTGAAGGTACATGTCATTAACTACTAACACGGAGAAAATATGAAGAATAAGATTCATGAGAAGTTAAGTTGACGATGCTCGTGTTGACTGTTGTTAGGGTGCCCCTCGTACATCTGGGTTTTCAAAGTTAAGCTACGTGGAAACTTCTGATTCATACCGCGGGCCCACTTAGTTGACCTGGGATTGGAACCCCCACTTCCGGTACAGTGGGTGTTGAAGAAGAGATTTCGTGACATGTCTGTTATACGTGACAGAAATCAGCTGGTTAGGTCGTATGACAATTTTATCTTAAAAATTTATTCTTTATGAGTTTTTGAAAGCTCTCTTGGTGAGAGGGAGGATAAATTGTAATCTCAGCGCGTGAACTAACATTTTATTCTAAAACAAAGAGAAGCTTGTATTTTTTCCTCGTTCATTGTTTTATGCGCCCCGGGAAGAAATCTGACCGCTCCGGTTCCGATTGCGCATGACACCCACGTTTTGTAGGTCTCGTGTGCAAGGACCAACGCGTGCACTCTCGTGTGCGTGTTACTCACGTTCTGTAACGCTCTTCAATTAATAAATCGCTTTTTAGTGAGAAGCGTTATTAAAACAAAGTACTCTACATAGTGAATTTCAAATTAGGAATAACGCATCAGAAGACTTATCAACCCTTCAAGCAACGCCAGAAGAGAACTTGAGTCATGCACGTGCACGAGAGCGTCGCATTTTTGTTGTGCGCGTTTCTTGACTTCTCGCACGCGCGTGAGAAGGAACGTCTTTTCTCAAGCTGCGTCGCTATGGTTGGGTTAACAAACCATTTAATCGCATATTATACAACACAAAGCCTTATTAAGAAATCGTATCTATTACTTTCACCTTGAAAACAAACGGATTTATAGGTGAAGTACGACTTTCAGTCGCCATAGTAGCTCAGTGTTGGGAAAAACGAGGGCTGGGTGTGTGACCTTTGGTTGTTATTCCGGTTATTTGAGAACGATTGGAAATCAATCGAACTCTCCTGCTTGCGGTTTGGGTTTTGAAACTTTGAAGTTAATCTCTTGTTCTCGTGTTTCGCTTTACAAGAAATAATACACAAGCAGGTCGACTTCAAGCGCAGGCACAACGAACCGTTTGGTCTCGTTTGAATCCCTGTCATGAATACGATACAGAAAATTAAAAGGAAAAACTTCAAGGAGATTTCAGATTAGAAGTCTCGTATTTAAGGTAAGTACACTCATCAATGCACAAAGTCAGCCTAATTACGTAGACACAGATATTTTGTACTGTCTGATCATGAATTGAGACGGTCTAAGACGGGTGTCTGTTCGCTTTGCAGTAATGCGAAAACGTTATAAAAATATCATTATTTTGCAGGTCAAATTTCGACCAGGATTCTCATCTAATTTCATCAAGACCTCATGAACAAATCTCCGAGGGGAAACATTTCAATTTTTCGAAGTTTGCAATGGGATTACTCTCGAAGAACTCAGCAAGAGAGATTGATTTCGGAGAACAACCCACTGCACTGTTAGACGAGGATCACATTGTTATTGTTCTGACAATAATAACAAGTTTGTTCGCGATTTCCTGTATTGCGCTCTTTTTTTACTACCACTGGAGAGTGAGTCGTTACCTCGTGGAAACACGTATTGGGAGTCAAGGAAATGACTTAATTTATTTATATTATTCAAAGCGTTCATAGAGGAATCATTTACAGAGACCTGCAGGGAGAATATTTTTTGAGCACTTCAACGACTTCAGTGGCCAGTCAAACTTTGTCCCGTTAACTAGATCTATCAGGTGATCAATAGACAGTAATTTTGTGGCTTTTCTTTTCTTATGGAACGCACGTGAATTATACTTTTATGTTCCGTGCATAAACGACCATTACTCTAAAATATTTTGTTGCGCAATGGAGCCATAGTATCTTTTTCCCTGCGGGGTAAACCCGGAGGTCTCCCAAGGGGATTCTACTACCATTAAGACATGGACAAACGAAGTCCCCGTGATTGGTACCCCTGGGGGCCTACCATTGGACTCTTGTGATACGATTTCTTGGCCGGCTGTAAGGGGTAAAATAAGGAGCTGATAAAAATAACATCTCAGCGTCTTTTTGAAAAGGTATTCACATGATTTCGTGCACAATTGGAAATCAAATAAACAAATGATTTTCCCTAAGGCTAAAGAAATTGCACGGGGCGAGAAAAATATGAAGTTTTTCTAAAAATAAAAAATCACGAGGGGTTGTTTACTCCAAATTTCACGAGAAAAATCGTGTGTTTACCCGAGATATTACCGTCCTAGCTAACTTTTGGCCTTTTATGCATGTGCAAGATATAGGCTAAAACTTCTTTGACACGGGAGGTGATAAAGGGAGCTTTGCATTGGCCAGTGTATCTGTTTCCCTTCTTTCTTCGGCTGAGTGATCCACATGATCCGGCGATCCAGTGTTATTGCGATTATTGCACGATCTTTGCATGATCTTGGCCTGATTAAAGGAGCAAGGCTCAATGAGCGAAGCGAAGAGGGGTCTTTCGAAACCAAACAGGTCGCCTCATCTGTCAGGTGGATTTAGGTACGAGGGAAGGGATTCTTCACTGTCACGTTACTTTACGTGCGTTAAGCCCTCAGTCTGATAATCTCACGTGCGTTGTTATGCCCGGCAGGCTTGCATTATGCTGACTTCGTGCACTTGAAATAGAATACAGACAGTTAAGAGTCAGTTTTTGTGTGTGAAAAATCTAGATTGGAGTTTAACGTTAAGTGTTGACTTGAAACTCTGAATACGATATGGAATTTATTTGATTGTTTCATTTGTGTATTTATTTATTTACTTATTTATTTATTTATTTTTCGAAGGGTTGTGGTCGGCACGTGAGGTTTGATGTGTTCATGTGAACAAGAACGAGTGAGCTAGGACTGTGTCCACTCTTGAAGTTGCGTGATCATACTATTGTGACACCTGCAAATTGACTAGAAAAAAAAAAAATTCCTTTTTATCTGCTCAATCATTCGAGCAATTTAGAAAAACGTACGCCAAATTGTAGAATTTCCTTTTCAGTGACAACTTTGGAGTCAATTGGTTAACTTGTGACGAAGGCAAAACATAGACCAGGGACCCATTTTATTGATGGGTTCCTGCATACACTCTGTACATTGGAACTCCTGTTGGAGCGACGTGCGTTCAAGTTACTCTCGTACAGAACTTTCCGTAACAACTTCCCGACTAGAAAGCGGAAAAACTCGGAAAGCAAAAGTATGACTGCCCCACGCAAAAAATGTTTCCTTTTTGAAAGTAACTGATATTTTTGCGCTGCTATCGCCGGCAACGACAGAACGTTAGCAAAACTGAAAATATCGCATGTGTTTAAAGTTGCAAAAATTCCTTGAAGCGAAGGGGTTACTTGCACGCAAAGTCACGTGAGGGATGACTGAATATTCCCAAGAGCATAACCTTACTCACGCGATGCTTTGCTTTGTGAGGAAAAAAGACAAAAAACACGTTACCATTCTTTCTCTTTCATATGAGTTGTAAATTGTCTGGATGGGCTTTTTTTTTAAAAAAAAAAAAAAAAAAGTGGCATTTTGGTCACCACTACAGTTGAGAAGGCAAATCAAATGGGGGAGTCCTAAGTGCGTGTAATTGGAAGGAAAATTCACGAAGTAATAACACTCTTTTGAAGGAGAGAAAGATCAGGCTTGGGAACTAATATCCTACTCACCCTCCCCCCTCGTCCTTCTTATCTGACAGTCTTTTTTTTTTTTTTTTTCTGATTTGTCAAGTGAATTATTTATACTGGGTAAAGGGGGAAGTTAGATTGCATTAGAATAGAAGCAAATCTTGTAAGCCAGACACTCGGTAGATTATTAATTTTTTTTTACTCTTCTTTAAACTTATGGAAACATGTATTAATTTCGATTTCATATTTCGATCTTACTGTGAAGAAAATTTGACTCAGTTGGGCCCTAGAGTCGCTCCCGGCTTCCAATTTCGTCTGTTCCCAGCCCTCCCCCACACGAGTGAGTTTTTCGCACTGATTATGGGTTTTCCCGAAGTCGTAATTAACATTCCATTCGAACCTTTCTGAAGCATTATTCCAATCAAAGACATTTTTTAAATTTTTTGGTTCTGAGGCTAAGAGAGGGGTACGAAATTTTTTCCATAAACAGCCCAAGGAATTTTACTGTGGTGAAGAAAATATTGTCTCTGGAATAATATGAAGGCTTGTCGCAATTTCAAGGGGAAATGTTTGCGTGATATGGTCGTTTGCAGGAACAGAGTTTTGAATGTTTTAAACTAACCTTGCGTAACAAATATTTAAGTCTTTGGCGTTATTTTTAGAACTGCTCGTGTTCAATAATAACTTGAGCTATCTTTCGCGAAACAAAATAACTTTGCACAAGGTACCAAAAATTGCAAGTCAAATTACTGTCTGTCAACAACATAAACAAATTATTCAAAGGAGCGAATTGCTCGCAACGTTGAAATTGTTGGAAACATCCGAAGCAGTCTTTCTGATTCATACTTACGAACCTGTTTTTTTTTCTTTCGAATTCAAATGTATTCATTTCTGAAACATATCAATTTGTTATTATGTTGCCTGAAATAGTTACTTACGCTTTTGGTATTTTCGCGTAAACAATCACACATTACCGAATCTTGCTGGCTTCACATGCCTTAATTGGGTTTGAGAACAAAATCAAGAACTGTCACCTATTTTTCTGCGTCACCTTGTCGCCAATTTATGCACACACTTTAAGTAATCCAGTTTGTCTGCAGTGAAGAGATTTCTGTTCAAGAAATGAGATGATTGCTGAAAAGAATTCGTAACAATACGCATAAATAATAAAGATTATAATTTATTTTAAAAGACCGAAAGCCGGATTAAGATAAGATCTGAGTTTTAATCCTAGTGATCCAACTCAAAAGCTAAAAATCCTTTACCACTCCTTTCAAAAGCGGTTTTAATTAGTACAGGCAACGCTTGATTAAATTAAGTCTTTCGGAGCTTTTGAAATATTACTACAAGAATTTAGATTACGCGGAGTTTTGTACCGCGAATTTAATTACAAGTGCATCGGATGTTTAACATTTCGCGTTTGCCACGAAAATAAGTCTCTGTATTCCTCGATAACCATCACCGCTTAAGTCATTAAGACATGGTATCTGTTCTCGTTCAAACTACCATTCTTTTCATAATCTTACTATAGATTAATGCAAATCATAAAAATAACCTTTCTCAGTCCCTAACCCCAAAAGACAAACAACAAAATTTCAATTCTTCATAATTTTAATATTACAAAAACTTCTGTTGTTATGAATAATAAAAAAGTTTTAACAAATGCAAATTATTTTCAGATTAAAATATGTGTATCTATATGCCTCTTAAAACTTCCTTTGAGAAATCTAAAATTTGATTGCATTGAAAAATGAGAACCTCACCAAGCAATTTACCAAATCTGTAACTTCAATTGTCTCCCACAGAGACACAATGTTAACTTTCTGAAAGAATGACATTATTGTAACTTTTCTTTCATAAAAACAACTTGGAATAACATCACAAAGACAAGCACCTTCACTTTTAAAATCACCATACAACAAAGAAATTTAACCGTTGCTTAACCACCCTTCAACAACTCGTTGCAGTTTGTCTGTTCACAATACTAGTTTAAGCCAGTTAAGCAAAGTAAAGCTTATTTTCTTCTTATCAAGGCATGTAAATAAAATTCGTCAAGTGGGCATAGTCAGACAGGATGTAGCAGAAAGATAATTCATCCTGAAACAAACATTATCTGATAAGATCAATGAAAAGACAGATTATCTATTAACCTGCTGTGTGCCAGCTTGACTCAAAAGCAGAAAATTCAATCACTTCAAACGCATCAATTATGTTAAGCATTTACATGTACATGTCACAAAATAATTTGAAAAACACAGAAAAATAATTTATTTCCAATCATACCCTTTGCTATGCAATAATCAAATCGACCTCAGGTTTAAAGTGATCACTCGAAACTCCTTTGCCATTGTCTTTTCAAATTTGTTTTCAAAAATACAAAAATATGTAATCTGTTAATAATTAAAAAGACTGCAAAACGTAACTACTCACTCACTTATTTCTCATAAAAATTATTTCATTGCATAAAATAGATTGCACTCAACTTTCCTGAAACATGAAAGTTAATCTAAAGCAGCAATATTCTATCAAGCCTTGACCTCGAAACCCATCAATAATATTGCAGTTTCAGAAGCATATAAAAACAATATTGATAATACTGGAATAGTTTATCTATATAGTAACATTTCTTATAAACAAAAGATATCCCCTGGAAATATAATATATGCATAATGCATGTTTACACTGGCCAAAAAACTGAGAACTATATATACCTATTGATCACAATTCACAATTTTGTTTTATCACCCTTAAATGTTATATTCAAAACCTAAAATAGAAGCCAACTGAAACTGACTTCTGTCATGTATCTTGTACAAGTTGCTGCTCGATAATAGTGGTACAGATTGTCGCAGAAGCAATATTGCAGAGTGCGTCAGTTAAATTATGAAAAACCTGCCTTCAATGTTGCATGCAATAATACCTCTTGCCAAATGATGACTAAGAAAAATCCTATATGATAGGTACACTGGGCTACTAAAGACAGTCGGAGATTTTAGTATGACATCATGCAAGTATAAGCTAAAACCTGCTTGATCACATTAACTGACCATACTTTTATGAACCTTACAAGACTATGCTTGATTTATCAATTATTTTCCAGAATTTTCTCCTAATTGCTTTCCATAGACCAATTGTCCAGACTTAATACATGCTGTTTTTGACCTGGTGCCCAAAAATCAACCAATGTTGGCATCCTGGGAAAACATACATATCTTATCTCAAGGATATTCTTTTAAAAACAGAACAAAGTCCTAATGAAAATTTGGTAATATGGCATAATACAGGTTGTGCAGTCGGCAGTTTTTGTTGCCTCAATCACAATTTGGAGCACGAGCCATGATATGAAATAACAAATCAACAATGCTTGTAAAATTCCCTTTTCCTGTTACTCTTGGCTTGCTTTCACTGCAGCTTGTTGTCAAGCAACCAATTAGTGAGCCACCTAAGCAGATGAATGATTTTTCTCAGATCTATACAGCCATTGTCTCTGGTTGTGCCATATTGCCTTTCTTTTGTAGAGCTAACAGTCACCAACATGAAAAAATTCAATCGATATTTAATCAGCCGACAAGAAACTACTTATGAAGCCCACAAAAGGCCAAAATATCACCATGCAACTATGCACAACAATAACAAAAAAGGAATTTACGTATTTTTCTGAAAAATTTCAAATTGTGATTGAATAATATATGGACTGCATGAATGCAATATTTTCACTTTGTGTATATATCCACAAATGTCATCAAATTGAACTAGGAGAGGCAGTTACTTTCATTCTCGAGGCTTTAGTCTTAGAGACCTGTCATACAGATCTTCTTCAGACAAGAAATTGTCCATTCCTGCAAACAGTTGTGAAATCTGATCATTCCACTCGAAATCATAACTAGTAAGTTTAAATCGTCGTACATTGTCAACAATATTAAAGAGCTGCCATCTCTTAACAAAATTCACTTTGCCATCAGGCAGTTCATCTGCGTTACCATGGTAAACAAATGTGACATCTTGGAGGATGAGTCCAAGGTAGGGAATGCAAGGTGGCTGTGCTTGTGCCAAAGCATCACGATAAGCTCTGAAAGATGATGAGCTGTCAATCAATGTTGCATACTCCGCTAGATTCTCTGGGAAATGTTTAGGCCAGTTGAGCCTCCTTACCGCAGAACAGTCCAGTGCAGAAAGGATTCCAAAGAATGAGTTAAAGTCATTAAACCTCCGTAAATGCTTCATGATTTTCAGGAATTTTAGGTAGACCTGCTCCCTGTCCTTCTGTTTCTCAAATGACAGAACATGGGTGCGACACCAATAGGAAACCTTGTTGAAGTGATCTGTGAAAATGCACAAATTTGGTGAGAGTTCCTCCTTCTGTTCTTTGCCCCAAGCAAGGATTTCTGGAATTTCAATGTTGTGGAAGTTCCTTGCATCAATTAGGGTAAGTTGTTTTGCAAGATCCTCCGCATTAAAATCCAACACAGTGTACCTCTGTCCTGGATCAACGGGATGGCTGGCAGGAATGTTGCTGGAAGGAGAACGTGACCGGTAGTAGTTGTCACATTTTGGTAACATTTTGTCGCGCAAAATCTTTCCAAGAACAATGTCTCCATTGACAAGAAGGCGATACACTTCTTTCATTAGCTGCTCCAAGATGCTTCTCTCAACTTTTCCAGTCAACTCGTCAACAACTCTGAGAAGCAAAAAGAAAGCGTTTTGGCTGGCTCTCTTGGAACCTTTCTCCCGAAACCTTCTCTCCCTATAGAGAAGCTTGGTGATTAGGTCCTTTGGAGAAATGAAAGTTCTATAGGTGGTGAGGAAAGCTTCATAGTAAACCAGGTCTTTCTTAGTTGAACCACTGGCATGGACAATGAGTGCATCGATAGCTCCACCAACGAGTGTTGGTCCATCATCATCATCACTACGATAGACAAGAAACCTAGAAACATCCAAGCAATCCAGAGCAGGGGTATTGACATCCTCTTCTTCTGTCCCACTCAAACTACTTGAGCTACTGCTGGTGTTACTTTGCTTTCGAGACCGTTCTTCTTCAAGCGGAAGTAGCTTTTTCCTCTGGGAATCTGTTCTGACATTTTTGTTATAGTCGAGGGTACCATTTGTTTTGATTTGGTGGGAAGGTGAGAGCTTTCCAGTACTTCCTTGCAGGGTTGGAAGAGAATGAGAACGTTCTGAATCTGCCACATTGCGAAAGGCAAACATTTCTTTTTTGAGCACAGGTGAGGTGGGAGAATTAGCATTCGCACTGATACTCCTTCTAAAACTTTCCTGGTAGCCATCGTAGGCAGACGATGGTCGTTTTAAGATCCCATCAGCAGGCTGAGTGTAATTTCCAACAAGTTCAATGTACACTTGGAATGATTTCTTCTTTGGTGTTGACTGTTCATGATTCTCTATGTATCCCAAGAAAGAGGCTTGAATTATGGGGCTGTCTGGCTCTTCATGATCATCAGCAGAGAAGAAAGATCCTTCTTCCTCTACTGAGCTTGATGCAGATAGAAATGCATGGCTATTGAACTCATCCTGTGAACTAACTGATGACTGTGGAAGAGAGCGATAGCTGGATGAGTCACTAGCCTGGCTAAGTGACCAGTCAGAGTTTTTTAAGTTGGCAGGATTGCGCTGATAGTTGTAATTTGAAGTGCTTCTAAACGACTGCCGTCCTCGAACGGGAGGTTCAGGAGGGCTTAGGTAACCATTATGATGAGCTGTATCGGGTTGATCGAGGATGTAGTTGTAAGAACCGCGACCTGAGTCACGAGAAGTGGCCGGAGAAGCCCTCGAAGAACTGGAATCTTGACAAGAACCATCGACAAGACTCCCTTCGCTGATTCCAGAATCTCTTCGATTACATAATTGTCCATAGTCCGATTCGACAACTGGAATTTGAATACTTTCACTGCTTCCTTCGAACATAAAAATCGAGTTTCGGATTTCATCGTTTAGTTCCCGTTTTCTAAGCCGCGGAATTGCTAAATCCACTAATTCCTGCACGCTCGCTTCGAGATCTTTAACGCATTCGACTCCTTCTTCGAGATTGCCTTTCACGTTGCCGCGCACCAAAAGCTGATCGCTCCATCGAACAAGCTCGGCCATTCGCTTATGAATTGATTTTCTGTAAGGTAACAGATCAGAGTTACTACTGTGAAGCCGTAGGCATGTATCAAGCATATTGTCGATATTGATGACTGATTCTAACACGATCGAAGTGTTGTCAGGGATTTTCGCCATCACAATGTCCATGTTGTTCTTGTAATTGTTCAAAATGAGAATAAAATACTGAACTGCGCTGCGTAGTTCTTTGTGATACTGTTGAAAGGCTTCCAAATCGCGGGTTTGATTCGGCGATTTCACAACCGGTTTCGGTACATTCTGTTGATCGTCGACCACTTCTGGAGCGGAACGAGTGATAGTTTCGTCATTACTACGCTTCCTACCTTGATTAAAGGATTGTCTGCGTAGAATTTTCAAGATTTTTGGCTTTCGATTTGTAGTTGGAGAAGGCGACTCAACATTCACCTTATTAACCTTCGTCTCGCGTAAACTCATCATTCGTTTGATCGGAGATGCCATAGTTTCTGATTCCGCGTCAACAGAGCACTAGGCGATTTACATAAGTAAAGTCAAATTATAATTTACGATCGCCGCCAACTTTGGTCGATTTTTGGTCTGTATTTCGCACACAGTTTATAACAGTCATACAAATAATTTCCAAAGAGGATGAAATTCACACCACGTTGACACCTCAAAGATGAACACAACGAAATCAATGGTCGAGAAAAACCTCAGTGGCTTCCACCCTGAGTAGTTTACCTTAATTAGAGAATTGCTCCCCGCTATAATACTTAGCGTCAGACGATAATTTCTCAAGGTATTCTGCCGATAGCGATCACAGAGAGTTCCTGCAACGTTCTCCGTAAACAAAGGGAACTACAAAGCGTCGTGATTCCAATCTTGCAAAGAATTCATCAGTCGCTTAATTAGTGTAGGATTTCAGAGTCGAATTTCGCAAAATATCTAGATATTGATTCTTGATGCTTTCTGTCACGTCGTTGTCATTCATGCCACAAATGAACTCCGATGATTAGTCATTACTCGATAAGATCTACCCCAGAGCGTGGACGCTAAAACTGGCATCTGCGCCGTCCAAAGCGAAATAGACTCTCTTCCACCCTCTCCCGCAACCTGTTCGTAAATGCACAAGGGAAAGTAGAACTCTAAAGTGCTTTTTCCTGAGAAAAACAACACCTTGGTCGATCGCAGGAAACGTGCACATGGACCGCTGACCTTTGAAATTGGCCAATTCTCGACACGTGATTGGCTGGATGTGACATTATACCTTGAGCTACTTGAATAATGAACACATAACACACATTTTAATGGTAAATCAGCAACTTAATTACTTGTTAATGTTTAGTTCAGATTCCGAGGTTTCTGTTCGAGCTTTCTAGAGACGGATAAGAATTTGTTCATTCTGACCGCCAGATAATAATTTTAAGTCGATCTCCTGAAATCTAGACGGACATGACGTCGCTTGCCGATCCCTTTTGAAAATCTACGTCAACCACCTAACTTTGAGCATTAAAACTTTTGTTGGATTTTATCTTAAATTAGGAAACATGCAAGGATTCGTTCCGACGAGATGTGCTCTTTTGAAGCTCTTCAATCACGGATAGGCAAAAATCAGAAAACAATGAAAATATCAAAACGGATAGAAACGATCCAATACACAAGGTTCAATTATATTGAGATTCGTTAATATTGCACTGTTGCGTTTGTTTCCAAACTGTCAACGATTCGAACATTTTATCTTAAAAAGGCTCGATTTGCTTATGTCATCCCCCAATCAAAGTTTGATGGCACCAAAATCAGAAACTGTAACCAAAAACGTTATTTTTATCGCTGACATACAAAATTTAACCTTGATCTGTTACAAAGAACGGAGTTCGTGATTTAATAGTATCTCGTGTGGGATTAACGAATGGTCGTTTAAATAATAATATTACTTCAATGGGCACTATTTGTGGTTATCAATGCAAACAGAAACATGCACGGAATTGAAATTTCTTAAAATCACAAAAACTGGTTGTTTTCTAGGAAAAAAAATTAAGAGGAAGTCAATTGAAGCAAAATCTTGTCACGTGTTGCAAAGCAAATCGCATCAAAGGAATTCACAACGGTATTAATATCAGATCGAACTTTACTGCCATACGGAACATCAGCTTCTGGGATTTCTTATATTTTAAAGCGAAAATCATGCAATCTCGAACCTCGCTAGAACTTTGCGTGGGATTCCATAATTGGAAATTCCGGATACGAATACAGGAAGTCGTTGGTGATAGAGTGTTGATCAGCTCTTTTGTGACTCACTGATCAATCGTTCGCGAATCAACCTTCTATAAAGGAAACCACAACACTTGGTGGTTTTTTTTTGTCGATCTTTTTTTGTTAAGGGTGTGTAAACACGATGAAAGGAATACTTTGATGCCCCCAGGATGTACAACGCAATGTCTAGATGGACTGGGCCAAAATTCAAATTCTTGATTATGTTCCTGACAACATCTATTTTAATTGACAACGGTAGGGATCGGAATGTTTGTAAAACATAATTCAAAATGATACGTCACCTAAGTTTGCATTGGAAGTGAACATGCTCTCCTAGCGTAACTCCTGGAATGAATATTAAAACTTGTTGCACATTGCACCTAAACTTTGCCATAAGCTCATTGTCCATTTGCTCCACTGAGCTTTTTTCCTTTTATGATCACAAAAAAAAAAAACGCAACTGAAACCCCGAAATCAGTACACTCCTTACCAAGTGACCACAAGAAAGAGAAAAAGGTTAATTGTAAATACGAGGAAAATATCGACTATTACGTCAGAAAATCTAGAAAAATTTTTCCAAAATAGTAACAAAATAACGAGATGCGAGATTCTAATTTAATTTAAATGATTTTCGGAAAAAAGTCAATAACTCTATTTTTTCCACTCCCACCCTTCACTCGCGAGAACCCTGATATCAAATAACTTCGTCGCCCCCAGGCCCCAAGCCCTGGTTCCTCCCAACTGACAGACCTGTGGATATTTTTACTACTTGGCTGAAACCAATATTCTCCCAAACGACAAGGAGTATGGACACTTGGTGGTGTGTATCTATTCCTCACTGACTAGAAGACTTTTAAAGTCATCAATCTTGAAATATCTCTCAGCTTTACGTCTAAAAAAAAACTTTGTACATGTTCTTTTCATCAAAGCAAGTTGCACTTTCCACGTAAAAAATTCCAGGATCCGCCCCTGTTCCATGTTGTTGCACGAGTTTCAGCGGACAGGAACTTCATTCCTAACGGACCCTTGAAGCACGTCGTAGACGCGATAAAATCTGCCCAACCCACTCTGAAGTGTTTTGTTAACTACTTTTTCGCCCCACGTACGAGTTCAAGTATTCAAGAGAAGATGAATTTGTTTTCGGGCGGGGAAAATGAACACAACAGCAGCATAAGTTCCAGACTACAAGCAGTCCGCGGCCTTTCCGGCGAATTCCCGTCGCCCACAAACCATTTATATTTTTGTCACTGTTTTTTTTTTTTTTTTTTTTGTTTTTACTCGCACAACTGACTTTGCCGAAAACGAGGAAGTGCTCGTTCGTGATCATTTATTGGAGACTGACGACCTTGAATATATTGCGTATTAGGTCAGATATTTAAACACGGCAGGGGACTGATAGTTGTAGACAAACCTGTATTTAGCGGTTAACCGCAATGAGTGGCGGGAAAACTCCGTAAATACAGGTTCCACTCGTTTAGAAAATGATAAAAATCGCATTTTATGCTATACTTGACCAATAAATTTTCAAAAACTCACTCAAAAATACTGCTAGCGCATTGATTTCGGCAGATAAAAATTGATTAAATTTTACTCGAAAGATTATTCTTAGATGTATTTGAGTAATCCCGCCTATACTGACCGTTCAATGGAGGTGAAAGACGATTAAAATGGGGCCGTTGAGTAAAGGATGACCGCGGCCCCCCTCCCCCCTCCCCCCTCCCCCCCTCCCCCACCCAATAGAGGTGAAAATTACAGTGATTAAGAGGAAACGAAATCGGGAATTTGACGACTGACCGCTGACACAGGGTGACCCATGACCGCTGACTACGGTGCCGCTTAATACGTACAGGTTTGACTGTATTTTGAAATCAAATAGTTGAGGAAATGTCTGGCTAACTTGCGGTTGTCTGCTTAACGTGACTGAGAACCGTAGACAATCTTTTTTTTTTTCCAGACTCAGCTTGTATTGCCCTATGTGTGAGGTCTTTATTCGGAAACTTTTAAGTTGATCATGATGACAAAAATTACCCGGAGATCATAAGAGTTTAAAAAAAAATAATGAAGCAATTTTTTAATGGTTTTTAACGAGACCCCGGGAGAACAAATGATGCCAACGTAATGATTTTTGTTAACAGCAGTTCATCAAGATCAAGATAATACTTATTTTAAAAAGATGATTGGTTTTGGATACAATGAAATATATGAAGTTCATATATTTTGAACTGCGGTATTAGATACGTATGATGCACGATCCTCGCAGTAGATAGCGCTATTTAAGCAATAGAGAAAATCAGACCTGAAAAAAATCAGGCCTCTACGGGATTCGAACCACTGACCTCTGCGATACTACTGCAGCGCTCTACCAATGGAGCTAACAAGCCAACTGGGAGCAGGCCATTAAGTTGATTCGAAATAAACCCGTGAAAGGGATAAATCAGATACAATGAAATATATGAAGTTCGTATATTTTGAATATATTTTTTCATATATTTCCCGTACAGGCCTGATTTTTTTCAGGTCTGATTTTCGCTATTGCTTAAATAGCGCTATCTACTGCGAGGATCGTGCATCATACGTATCTAATACCGCAGTTCAAAATATATGAACTTCATATATTTCATTGTATCTGATTTATCACTTTCACGGGTTTATTACGAATCAACTTAACGGCCTGCTCCCAGTTGGCTTGTTAGCTCAATTGGTAGAGCGCTGCACTAGTATCGCAGAGGTCAGTGGTTCGAATCCCGTACAGGCCTGATTTTTTTCAGGTCTGATTTTCGCTATTGCTTAAATAGCGCTATCTACTGCGAGGATCGTGCATCATGCGTATGATTGGTTTTGTTACTGAAATGATGTAGTAGTTTTTCCTCGTGGTTTTTTTTTGGGGGGGGGGGGACATCATTTATTCGTTAACTTTTCGTATTTAAAAAAAGTTCTTTGCTTGCGTTTTTATGGACCGAGACGAAGTCCATAAAAACGCAATAGAAGAACCTAGCCAACATCCAGCCATCTTGACCCCACGCTTTGTAGATAACCCATAAATATCAATTCAAACGGACAGGCTTCGAGAATAAATAAAAATGTCAAATCGGGAAAAGTATTTGATTTATACCTAACTTGCTAAGCCTGTATTAGAGATAATGAGTGGAGGGCATGAGGTAAGGATTGAAAGGGTAAACACTCGGGTTGACCAACCTCGTTCCCAGGGCCTTTTACCTTAGTTGGGGTTTCCCGCCCCACCCACATCTAAGGGAAAAGGCCCTGGGAACGAGGTTGTCGGGTTAACAAACCAAAAACACCTGGTAAGCTATTTAGAAATTTTACCTGAGGTCCACTCCGAGGAATAATAGGTTTTTTGAAATTATCGGTATTCGAGTTCATTTAAGTTCTTTAGTTCTAGTGATTAAAAAAATATAGATAATCCACAGAAGTTTTTAAAATAGTCAACTTAAAGGTCGGCACACACGAGGGGACTTGTCCCTGCGACTAGTCCGTGCGACTAGTCTCGGCAACAAGTCTTCGAAGGGTTTACACGAGGGGACCGGTAGCAGGGACTAGGCATTTATAGATTATGCTAGCATAATTTTTGGCATAATTCGAGCAAACTGGCATAATTTCTGCCAAGTAGCAATGCTAGCATAATTTGCACGTTTTGATAATTATCAGATCATTTTTGATGCCATTATTTGATAATTTTTTGTCTCTAGTCCCAAGCACTTGGTGATCTTAATCGATATTTAAAGTTTTAGTTAAACTAGTAGTTCACTGTGAAGCACTGAGCCCGGGTCTAACCTGAACCACATGTTTATTTGAAATTCATTGTGGATTTGTTGCGTTTCTTTCCTGTAGAAGAACGGCTTCTAGTTAAAAAATATATATTTTGGACTTATTTGCATTTTTTCAAAGAGCATAATTTGAAAAAACGGTGGCATAATTTGGAAAAAAGAGCATAATGTTAGCATAATTTGGCCAAAATAAAAGCAATGCTACTAGCATAATATGCCACTTTTACTACCATAATCTATAAATGCCTAGCAGGGACTAGTCCCTTAAGGCGTTCACACAAGGGCACTTAATTTCACAAGAACATAGGAAAATTAAGATCCAAAAGATGTTTCTTAGTCTGGGGTGTTACACGAAAACAATGAAAATTTGGTAACTTTTCATTGTAGCACTATTAAACATAACGCAAATGAACTACACTTATTCAGTCGGATTATTCATGTTTTTAAGTGTTCCGTTTTTGTTTTGTTTTGTTTTTATTTTTAACAGACAGAGTCAAATAGGGTAAAAATTCCATCAAAACGGCTCCAAGACATCTGTATATGTTTACAAAACTAGATATAGTTTTTTATTCTTCAGTTGTAGAAATCTAGAATTCAGGGAAAATGAATAGAAATTGCAATATTTACAAATACCGGAAGTCACGCAATCCCTTCTTCACGGTATTTTATTTCGACGGGAAAGCGGGAAAACAAGCCGTGACTGGTCGCACGAATTCAAACTGGTTTGAATTCGTGCGACCAGTCGCAGGGACTTGTCGCATGAAACAAATGTTTGTCCCTTCGTGTGAACTGTTTGTGCGACCAGTCCCTGCGATTAAACGGTAAATAAGCCAATCACGGGTCAGTAGGATGCGTGACTTCCGGTATTTGTAAATATTGCAGTTTCTATGAATTTTCCCTGACATCCAGATTTCTACAACTGAAGAATAAAAAACTATTTCTACTTTTGTAAACATATACAGATGTCTTGGAGCCGTTTTGATGGAATTTTTACCCTATTTGACTCTGTGTCTTTTAAAAATAATAATAAAAAAAAAAAACAGAACACGTAATAGCATGAATAATCCGACTGAATAAGTGTAGTTCGTTTGCGTTGATCTTTAATAGTGCTACAATGAAAAGTTACCAAATTTTAATTGTTTTCGTGTAACGCTCCAGACTAAGAAACATCTTTTGCCTCTTAATTTTCCTATGTTCTTGTGCAATTGAGTGCCCTAGTGTGAACGCCTTAAGAGACTAGTCTAGGCATTTATAGATTATGGTAGTAAAAGTGGCATATTATGCTAGTAGCATTGCTTTTTTTTTTGGCCAAATTATGCTAACATTATGCTCTTTTTTCCAAATTATGCCACCGTTTTTTTAAATTATGCTCTTTGAAAAAATGCAAATAAGTCCAAAATATATATTTTTTAACTAGAAGCCGTTCTTCTACAGGAAAGAAACGCAACAAATCCACAATGAATTTCAAAGAAACATGTAGTTCAGGTTAGACCCGGGCTCAGTGCTTCACAGTGAACTACAAATGCTACTAGTTTAACTAAAACTTTAAATATCGATTAAGGTCACCAAGTGCTTGGGACTAGAGACAAAAAATTATCAAATAATGGCATCAAAAATGAACTGATAATTATCAAAATGCGCAAGTTATGCTAGCATTGCTACTTGGCAGAAATTATGCCAGTTTGCTCGAATTATGACAAAAATTATGCTAGCATAATCTATAAATGCCTAGACTAGTCCCTGCTACCGGTCCCCTCGTGTAAACCCTTCAAAGACTTGTCGCCGGGAGTAGTCGTACGGACTAGTCGCAGGGACTAGTCCCCTCGTGTGTGCCGACCTTTAGGTTCATGCGACCAGTCGCAGGGACCAAATTTTGGTCTCTGCGACCACAGAAACGTGTAGTTCACACGAAGGGACTAGTTGCATGAAACTGGTCGCTGGGAGTAGTCGCTGGGACAAGTCCCCTCGTGTGTGCCGACCTTAAAGATTTTGCTAGTTACTTTGTCTTCTTTGTGCACCTGCGTTTCGCTCCTTTTGATGAAGACTTCTATTGAAATTGTAGGTAAATATAAGTGTTCATGATCTTTCGGGAAAATTAGTGCTGATGGTAGTTAGCAGCTGAGCTTGTGCTCGCTATTTCACTTTCCTTTCAAATGGTAATTTTCCACGTTGCTGTTTTCCGAACTTAGCATCAACATCTCGTTGATAAGTAGAAATTTCTTATTTCTTTTCACTTATATTTCCTTCGCTGCTCAGCCGTAATTTTTGGATAAATTTTGTAATAAAGAGCTGTTGATTTTCACCCAAGTTTGTTCTTCTTATTGACCTAAAGTCTAAGGTATTCGCTTCCAGTGATTTTGAAATTCTTTCCTTCGTAGAAACAGATGGAATATTTAAGTAGGAATCGTTCAACTTCAAAGAGACTTTTTCCGATCTTTTGTGTAATTATTGAAATTTGTGTAACAACAGGACCTCGCACCAGTTCGTACTTAAGGAACTAAATTGTAAAACTTTTTTAATTATAAAGTTATGTATGCTAGAGGTCATGTCGATTGTCGACATGAGCCAGAAAAAAACTTTTAATTGTGGAACCAAATTCTGTCTAATCTTTAACGTAAGTTCACTTGAAGCAGATATCCGTGTACCAGGAATTCGTAACGAGTTTCAGTTCCCGCTGCCAAGTTGTCTACACCGTAAAAAAGGGGAGAGCTCAAAAGATGCTTAGTGATGTATTTAAGGCCCTGTTTACAAGCAAGGAGGGTAACCCTTGTGCTAGGGTTACCCTAGCAGGCGGGTCAAAGATAGACCGGGTTTTCAAGCAAAATTTCACAGGTTGGGTTACCCTACCACCCGGGACAACTTTATTATGCTTGGTAACCGCACGCATTGTTATCAATGTTCAAAGGGTCTGGAAACAAGTAAAAAGTTGTCCCGGGTAGGCGAGTTATCCCCAGCAGAGCGTTTACAAGGCAGCTAGGGTTACCCTAGCGCTAGGGTAACCCTAGCTGCGTTGTAAACACGTCGATGAAAAAAAGAAGAAATGTGGGAGCGTTAGGGTAACCCTCCTGCCAGGGTAACCCTAGCACTAGGGTTACCCTACCTGCTTGTAAACAGGGCCTAAGTTCATCGTACGCATGCTTTGCTACAGGCAGCGGCAACTGCCACGCCAATCTTTAACCAACGCATGCAAGGGATCAATTTCTCGCGCAAAATTTCATGAAAAGTAAAAGGAAAACACGCTGTTACAAATCTGTTAAAGGAAACAAATGTGGGAAAAAGGAACTAGAACTTGCATGAAGCTTATTTGGGTACTCTTTTGATCAGGGTGATATCGAACGAACTTTTTCAAACTTTCCTTTCCCTACTAATGTCTGTTTCGAAAATACAATAAAAGATAGGTCACCGGACTTGTTTATGGGATATGATAGGTCAATCTTATTCTATTTATGCCTGTAATGGCACTAATCACGCGCGTTAATTCATCGCTTCACGGTGTATTTCGCGGTAGCTGGAAGCAAAGGCTTTAAAGAAACACTTGAAATAAGCTTGTTAGCTAGGTAAAGAGTCTCAAGCGTATGGAACAACTAGTTATCAAATTTGAGGAAAAATTACGTAATTCTAAACGACAGCGACTCAACGTTGCTGTTAAGGTCATAATTTACATCCTCGAGTAATGGGCTTCGTGCACACTTTTAACTAAATCTTTCTTTCCTTTTAATGAATTTCTTCTCGTTCCTTAGACAATACTGAAACTCAGGTACTATCATACGGACTAAAACACTCAGTAACACCTAAACGTATACCGACCGAGGCTATTGTATCCAGTGTTGAGGCGGCCCTGTCTCGGCAACGAGAGCTATCTGAGCCGACCAAGGATAACATCAGAAGCAGAATTGCCTCCACTATACAATCAACGTCACTAAATGAGAGCAACTTGACTAAAGACGAACAACGCGCACCGAAACGACTGAGAAACGACGAGAACATAGTCATCCTACCAGCCGACAAAGGACGAGTTACTGTTGTTATGGACAAAACTGACTATCACGACAAAATGGACGCACTAGTTAATGACAAACGAACCTACGAAGAACTCAAACGTGACCCAACTCCTGCACTTCAACGTAAACTCAACAGTAAACTACTGACACTCAAGAAAACGAACGCCTTTGACACCCAACGGTACTATCGACTGAGGTGCTCGGTACCACAGCCACCGAAACTCTACGGTTTGCCGAAACTACACAAACCTGGTTTCCCGATGCGACCTATTGTTTCTTTCTGTGGCTCTCCCACATACCAACTATCCAAGTACCTGACGACAATACTACAATCGTTCTAGTTTTTACAAGTAAAAACTATAATTGGGGACACCTACTACGTAAACTAAACTAATAATTACAATAATAATAATAAGAAGAAAAACTATATACAAACAATATAAAATTGATAAAATTAAGTTTTACATAACTCACAATTTTCACAATTATTTTTCGATATAACATTTGATAGGTCAAGGATTCTGACTTGGTTTTTTAAATGCAGTTAGAGAGTCAGCCATTTTGATTGATTTGTGGAGCTTCGACCAAATGTAAGGTCCCATGTACCTTAAGCTATGTCTTCCGTATGTAACCGTGTTGTATCTTGGTAAGGAGAAATCGTCTGCATTCCTAAGGATGTACCTACTTATGCTGCAGCTAAAAAGTTCAGAAATATATGGTGGGACTAAATTAGTCTTAACTTTATACATAAATATAGCCATGTCCTGGAGTCTGCGATTACATAACGTTGGAAGTCTTGCTTTATCTAGAAGTGCTTCATAAGTGTTAGCCCTGTCACAGTAAATAGCCCTCATTGCACGCTCCTGCAGCCTTTCAAGCTTTCTCTCGTCTGACGAGCGACAATGGTGCCATACTACATGAAAATATGTAAGTTGGGGTAAAATAAAAGCTTTAAAAATTCTTAATTTAGCCTCAGTAGGCATTAAATTCCTAAACCTCATAAGTACTCCTACTTTCCTTGCCCCCTTAGTACAGACATTATTGATATGCTTAGTAAAGTTCAAGTCATCATCACACTCGATTAGGCCATTTTACAGTTGTGTACTTAGTTGCCAAGCCTTTGATTCAGAGTGAGGCTAAAGATGACCTTGTTGTGATAGAGACCTGTATCTAGTTAGCATGATAACAAAGTGATTTACATTTGAAAGGCAGCAAGGTTTGTATCATAACAAGGTCATCTCTAGCCTCACTCCCATTCAAAGGCTTGGCAACCAAGCACTCAACTGCAAAATGGACTATTCGTCAACAAGCGTTAAGAAGCTCTTTTGTGCGATGGGTGCAATAAATGGCAGCACAAGACCTGCAACAGTGGAGTATCACGAGAAAACAACAGGGACGTGGTCAGATCTGGTGAAAACATCCTTTGGAAATATAATGCGAATCTTGTTCCGCCTCGCGTGCTATTTTACCTATCTTCGAGGGTACGAGGAACGAAGGTAACTAAAATTTTCGCTGTTATCTTTGGGAGAAAAAGGCAGGGACAGCTACTTGTACGCAACAGGGTACCAAGCAAAGCGTCAAAGATTGTTAAAATTGAAAGCTTTTCTTTTCAAAAACTAAGAAAGGTGTTTTGCAGGTTTGCGGTTTGATGTTTTTGACCTCAGTCGCATAAAAATTAACGACCTCATGTAATTTGGTCTGTTCTGTGAAATAACGCATTCTATTGTAGGCAAGGAATTTAAGTAAAAAGTAAAAAGCTCCTCGAAAACACTTTTTTTCGGTGTTAATATCGAACTATTAAATACTTTTTCTGTAAATCTGGGTTGAGGCTAAATGTAAACGATGACGTCAACAAAGATCGCCCTATCATCGTTTTATTATAGTCTTTTCAAAATGTAAAAGTATGGATTTATTGTTTATCGGCATAACTTGAATGGCAAATTTCTGCCAGGAGTTGCTAAAGACTAGGTTTTTTACACGCGGGTTATTTATCAACAGAGCTGGGAACCGTGAGGGAAGTTACAATGTTGTCCGCCTCGAGTAGCCCTTCATCCAGTGTCCATTACTGGAGTTACCTGTACCAATTGAGGAATCGTCTGTGGGAGAGCCAACCATCGAGGACCAGGCAGTCGATGACCAGCCGCCGCCTCTGACCTTTGAAGTCGTCGAAGGAGCATCTAAGAGAGGCCAGCAGAAACTGTTCGACAGCCGCGGTTACTCGTATTGTCACGGTTAAACGGCGGAGGAATGCGATGACAGACTGGCACTGTAGCTTCCGAGGCAAGTCCAACCACTGTCCGGCGTCAGTGATTTAGCGTCCCGGGGGCTTTACCGTTGGAGTCGAACACAACCATGCGGGAGAAGTTGGGCTCCCAGAGACTGCTAAATTGACTGCCGCCATCAAGAGAAAAGCCACTGATGACCTGTTCCAGCTAGCATCAGCGATCGTCGATTAAGTACTGCTACAGGGAATGGAGACTGCTGCTGCTATGCCTACCCTAGCCAGACTCGAACATTTAGCTAGAGCAGTCAATCGCTGCCGACAGTCGAAACGACCACAAGATCCGGTCGATCTAGACTTCACCATGGACGAGTCTAGTATCCCGGAGGGATTTCTTCGAGCAGATATCGAAACCCGCCGAAAACGACATCTGATCTTCGCTACTGAGGAGCTGCTGTTTGTACCGATGTCCAGCAAAAGAAAGCATGACTACAAGAAGGTGTTAAAGAAGGTGCTGAGGATCCTGCCAACTACCCCGAGCGTGGAGCAGGTTACCGCTGACTTCGAGAGCGCCGTGCCTTCCGGAAGTGCAGTTGTTGGGGTGTGTCTTCCACTGGAACCAGGCCCTTTGGAGAAGAGTTCAATAGCTAAGCCTTCAGACTGTGTATATGAGAGACCGGGCTACGAATGGTTACATCAGGCGAATGATGGCACTACCTTCCCTCCCGCATGAGACCATTGCTGCAACCTTCGACAGCCTAAAACCAGAAGCCAAGACGGAGCCTTTACAGCAGTTCGTCGGTTACATCGAGGAAAACTGGATTCGCAGCACAGTTTGGCCTCCCAAGTGCTGGAGCGTATTTATGCAATCAATCAGAACAAACAGTGACATTGAGGGCTGGCATCATAGCCTGAACAGAAGGGCCGCTGGTCGATGCGGTCTGCCCCTCCACATGTTTGTGGCCCTACTGCACAAAGAAGCGAGACTAGTGTCGCTACAAAATTCGTCTAATCTCCGAGCGGAAGCTTAAGCGAATGCAGAGGTCCACCAATCGCGAAGTGCAGAGGCGTCTCTTCGAACTTTGGGATGCCTTCAACAAGAAGGAGAGGTCACTGAGGCAGCTGCTCAAAGGATGTGCCAATATAAACAGACCAGTGATGCACTGAACTGAACTTAGACATTATTTGCATTTACTACCGTGACCAGGATTTTTATTTTTTACTAAGTAGAATAAGTACGTTTAGTCGTATAGGCACTCCGTGATAATGGGGAAAACATATTAGGATATAGGTCAGTTAGGGCAACTAGGTCACGATTGTTCAAGAGTAAGATAACTTTTCAACGTTACTATGACTTTAGAAACTAGCTTTTTCACTATGTAGAATAGGTACGTTTAAGCGTAGGCGCTGCGTGCAGTAGGAATAATATATTAGGATGGGTCAACTAGGTCACTTTTTAATGTTTCCGTGATTAGAAACTAGCTTTTTTGCGACTACTAGGATAAATGAAATAAATGTTTTTAAAAATTTTGTGTCATAATTTGTTGGGTACGATACGAGTTAGGTACGAAGTACCTTAGAGTTAGGTACGAAGTAATCGAAAGTGTGTACGAAACGTCTGAGCCTGAGTACGAATGGTCTGGATACGATAGATCCATGGGTACGAAACGACTGGTAAGCGAGCTACTACAGCTTTTGCATTTATACACTCTAATGTTTGACCGTTGTGTTTGCATCCTGCATGGAGCGTTTTGGAAAGGGAGAAAGCGAGAGCACAGACGACCTTTCATCCTTTCTGTCACTCTGTTCTCCACACTTTAGCCCCGTGCGCATTTTAGAGTAAGGAATCATTAACAAAATAGAACTCTAGTGGGTGAAGGGTGTACTTGTGGAATAAAACGGAAGCATTTTACCGGACTCTCTAGAAGCCTACTGGTGGTAGGTTGCGTAACTGACAGGTTTGTGCCAAGCAGTGGAGGCGCGCCCGTAGAGGCTTTGAACGAAGGCTGGAATAACTGGATGAATGCCCGTGAAAAACCGATGAGGATTTCCGCTAAAATAAATGCTACTTCCGACGAAATGAAATGAAAATTCAAGCGCGTGTTTTCTTTTTTTTTTTTCAATTTTCTTTTGCGCAGAGTCGATTTCAGCCCAAAAGTGTGTAGGTCTTTAAGTCTGCCACAACAAACTTAGCTTGAAAAATTGCTAATGGAAATGAAAGTCATAATGGAGAGAAGAAAGAGGAATCAGTGCTTTGAAGCATTTCTTCTGAAAGAATCTCCATAAGGTTTTTGCATTTTATTTCCCATCTAGAAATATACACTCCATTGGCAAAAAACAAAAAGCACGTAGTTTGAAAAGGTGATTTCACAACGGTTTCAGTTCACTTTTTTGTTTATCATCCTTTGTTTCTGATGTAAACGCAAATAGTTCAGTAGTTTTGACAGAGTTTTTGAAAACAGTTCACTTCGGCTCTCTACCTTAATTAATGGCTCTCTGCTTCGGATTTTCAAAATTTCGCCTTTCGATTTCAAGTTTAAGGGATCTTTAAATCAGCAAAATTATTTTCCTTAAACTAGCATAGCTGTAATCGGCGAGTTTATCACACGCATTCTGCATCAGCTGATGTGATATGTGCAACGAAGGAAAGTTGAGGTAGATGAAATGCGAGGCATTGTGACTATTACACTCATTTTCAACTCGAATGACGCTTAACCGCTGACTGTTGTGCGCGAGTTGAAATCCACTTCAATATTTTCGAAGATGACAACTTTGGACGATAAAATTCTCGGGTTAAAAACCCAAAATTACGTATCGAGCTCTGAAAGTGAAGGAGAAGATGAGGATTACAAAATTTCAGGCGATGAAGACCCTAGAGACGATAACATTGATCTAAGCAACGTAGCAGCTCCTCCGGATTTTCGACTCGAAGTTCCGAAGGTGAAACTATTTAAAAACATAATATTAATTAATTAATTAATTTTCTGTTTGATTGGTATGGAACGTAAATTTACGAATTCCTCACCTCACATCGCTAACCATGGGATTTGGTAGATCTATGATGACGAATCCAAAATTGTCAACATATACATTCTGTTTTCCTTTTATGAGGCAAGAGATAGTTCCTTTCATCGTCAACTAACGATCTTGTGAAGGGGAAGGGCTCGATCTTATTCTTGTGATCGAGTGTGCAAATTGATCGCATTGTTTTGTTGGATAGCTGAAATAAATTGATACGCCAATTTATTGACATCAACAGTAAGATTTCTGTATGACTCATTATCTATACAGTTCTTGGATTAAAGAAATCAATAGCAAGTAGAATACATAATTATTTTTTCTGAAGCATCACAGCAGGCCAGAATCTTAAATCCTCTAATATGATTTATTAATATGCTTGTAAACGGCCCAGTTTTTTCAGTATAAACCATCGTCTGAAGTTTTACCTCATTGCTCTTGCAAAGCGCTATTAAGTTAGGCGGCTGAAAAAATCAATAATGATTTAATAAGGTCTTAACCAGTCAATGTCAGTTTGTATGTGCCTTTGGCAAATGTCATTTGGTTTGAATTAATTTGCCGAGTATATCTGTTAGGGTGTTAAAAAGCAAGCTTAAGCCATTTCCAGAATGGTTCCCTTAATTGATGATTTTTATTTTTGTATTTATCTTCTACTTACTCATAATTGATTTTGAGTCTCCAGACAGGACCTAAAGGAGTCATTCAAGACTATCGTCGTTATAAACAACTCGAGACTGAACAGCGGAAAGAAAAAGAGAAAGAAATTAGAGCATTGGCACAGAAGTTTTCTGTCTCTTGCCAAAGCAGTGTAAGTTATTTTCCTTACATAAAGAGTGAGGGCATTGGGGTTTGCAGTTTTGTGGTTTTGGCTATTTTTCAGATTGATTTTTCGGTTTTTGTGGCAAAAAAAACGTCAGTTTTTCGGTTTTGTTGTTTATTGCGTTTTATGGATTTTCAGTTTTTAGCATTTGGTTTTCAGTTTTCATCAAAATATTTGATGGGTACTCAGATTTGGTATCAAAATTAATGTGCTTTTTCAGTTTTTTATATTCATTTGGGGTACGGGTTTCTCTTCTGATCAGCATTTATACGCCTCTGCTGATCTCAAATAACTGCAAAACTTATGTTGCTCCACTTGTAACCACAGTATCAGATCAATTAGGATTTTGACAACTGAGATGTGCAAATTTATCAGTTTAGAAAGTTTTGCATGTGGTTTTTCGGTTTCTAATAGACCCCAACAATACCCCCCTCCATAAACAATATGATATATCTAAAGTGCCTCTTGGCTCAATGCTTGTCATTACACCTTTACACCCTAATATCAGTGTTCAGGTTCTCCACACTGCCCTTTATACATTTCCTATGGTGCTTACAAGGGAGATTTGTCAAACAATCAAGAGCTTTTTGAGTGTGTAATCATTTCCTTTATTCTCCTGACCTTAATGTGTGGTTCAGGGGTGATATTGATAGGAGAAATTAGATGCTGGTCATTCTTAGGGATTAAAGAGTCAAAAGTTTTCCATTTCATGAAATGTTGGTCAGGTTGTCCAATCATATAATAATATCAAATTATCAAAAAAAAAAAAAGGTGATGAACTGATATATTCTCCTCTCAAAGTGTCTTATATTTCCTTTGAAATAGAGGGAGAAGTGAATGTTTCATCTTAGCTAAATTAAAGCTTTCTTCTGGACACCCTTTCATTTGCTACTCTCCAGCTAACTCCCAGGTTCAGAGACTGAGGTCCTGTATGAATATCCACTAATTGGCATAAGAACAAAATGCAGTGATCTTAGCTAGTGTGAGCTTATAAATAAATCTGGGTATAAGTTTCAACAACAAAAGCCAAACAAAATGCTGCTTTCACTAGTTTCCATCTTATAAGGTTTTCAGATGTATTTGATTGCAGATTGGAGGAAGTTAGTTCATTGTATTTACCTCCCCCACTACCCCCTTCTCCCTACCCCCGCCCCCTAGTGTTTGACAGGTTTCTGTGACAGGTCATTGCCTGTTAACCCCTCCATCTCTCTCCCCACCCTAGTATTTCACCTAACTCCTTGGTTCAGAAAGGTCCTGTGTGAATATCCACTCATCAACATAAGAACAAAATGCAGTGACCCTAATGTGAGCTCACTTATAAATCTGTAAACAAGTTTCAACAACAAAAGCCAAACAAAATGCTGCTTATACTAGTTTCCATCTCATAGAGTGTCCAGAAGTAGTGATTGTGGATTAGAGGAAGTTAGTTCATTGTATTTACCTTCCCACTACCCCCTTCTCCCTACCCCTTCTCCCTACACCCTCTCCCTAGTGTTTCATAGGTTATGAAACACCAGGGGGAGGGGGTAGGGAGAAGGGGTAGTGGGAGAAACTACTGACAAACTACTGACAGAGAAACTACTGACAAACTGTCACCAGTTTCTGTGACAGTTTGTTAGTACTCACTTACATTCCTGGGAGGGGGGGTGGGTGGGTAGAGGCAACATGCGAGGCAGGTGCTTTGCTCAAGGACCCAACATAATTGTCTGGTTAGGATTCAAACATCAGGCAGCCAAAGCCCAAGTGTACTGTGTGTGATTTTGGGGTCTAAAGGTCATTAAGGAAAATATTAAGTAAATTAAACTTATTAAGATTATCACACACAGTATTCTTGGACTGCCTATGATCAAACCCACATCACTTGACTCTGAGTTAGCGTAATTTCCAGCTTGCCATCAACAGTAGGCTGTCCAAAGTTCAAAGAAAAGAATAGCTGTAAGATCACTAAGGTCAACACACTATATAAAGGTCCAACCATCATTAATTTTAAATCAGTGGAAAGGTTATTGTAAATAACTTCAGCACATTTCATTATTTTACAAAATTTTTTCTCAGAAACTTTAAATGCTTGATTTGATGTGAAAAACAATTGAAAAACAATTGGCTTTTGAATGTCTACCATATCCTTGAATATGAGCAATTTTGCCAATGAATATATTTTTTTTGTTATTTACAGCTTGATGATGAAAAAGAAAAAGAACTTCTCAAGGAGCTAGAGCTTGACACGGATGAATTCATTCAACAATACCACTTACAAAGATTACTTCAGTTAAAAGAGGAACAGGAGAGAAGACTTCAGCTAAACAGGTTGAAACACTTCCTTTTTCATACAGTGAGAGGAAAAATAAAGAAAGAAATGATTCGTACTGGTGAACATTGACTAAAGCTTGAAAAATTCAGGTATCAGCAAGGTTCAAACCAGTGTCTCCCAAATAATTGGAACCTTAAGCAAACTGCCAGTTGGCAACAAGGCAATGAGGACATGGAAAAGGTCTAATGGGCAGAACAATAGTTTAGCACATGCAAAACACAAAGTAAATTCACCAAAATTTGCATGGTCTGAGAACCAAAAATTAAAGATGTGTCCATTTGGAACTCAATGCTGCTCACACATGTTATGCTGAAGATAACATGTGGTGCCGTATGCCCCTTCAGTATTTGATGCTGAAGATAACATGTGGTGCCATATGCCCCTTCAGTATGATGTTGAAGATTAAGGTTTGATTCTGTAACCATTAAAAGATTTCTTTTTTCTTTTCAGTCCTAAATTTGGAAAAGTAATTTCATTAGAAAACAAAGATCAGTTTCTTGATGCTGTTGATAAAGAAAATCCAAATGTGATTGTTGTGGTTCATCTTTACAGTGAGGTAACATCATTTTAACCCCGTTCACTCCTAAGACCTAATTACTAAATTCTCGTTATTGTCTATCACACAATTCTTTTGACATTAGTTCAGAGAATTTGCTAATAGGGACTTTTAGAAACCACGACGGCGACGGTAACGAGGATGTGGAAAAACAAGAGATCTAATAGGCAGAACAATAGCTCAGCATGTGCGTTTTGAAACTTTGTACATTTCTTAGCCATCCTATGCAAAACAACAACATGAAATTGCCAAAATTTACGTCGTCTGCGAACTGAAACCACGACGGCAAATTATTTTAATTTCCATTTGGAACTCAATGGCTACTTTATACGTCATGTTGAAGTTGAGCTGTTGCACTGTATGAGACAGTAAGCTCCTGCAACCATTTTTGAAATTCTAACTAAGAGTAGAAATTCATTTTTTAATCGAAGTCTTCCTTGGCGTCGCCGTCGTGGTTTCTTAAAGTCTCTAATAAATCCACTAATAATCCCCCAAGTGATATTTTTCTTTTATTCTCAGCACTTGTCTGCTTTATATTTTATTGAAATTTTAAAGAGAAGTTCTGTCTTGGTCACTCATAGGAGTTAAATGGTTGACCCTTTACACTCTGTCATCAGTATGCATATTCTCCATACTGTTCTCTTCCCATTTCCTGTGGTACCTACAAGGAGATTTTGTCTAAAAATCGCAAGAGCTTGTTGAGTTTGCAATCATTTCCTTTATTCTTGTGATCTTGATCAGGGCTGTAGTCTAGATAGCAGTGCCTGGTGGCCCCCTGGCGCCTCACTTTTGCTCTTGGGCGACTCAGGAATCTTAGCTTTTTCATAGAAAGCATATGCTGGGCACCTTGGATTTCACAGTTTCAGATTGCTGGGTTCCCTTCAATTTTTCCTAGAGCAGAGCCTTGATTGATGTTTGATTCGGGGCAATATGTTCAGGAGAAAATAGATCCTAATCACTCTTAACCCTTTTAATTTGCTAGATCTGATTGTCAATTCTCCCTTCCACCTGCTACAAATTTCCTTGTAAATTAGTTCCAAGTATTTGGTGCTAGATCAACAAAACAATTTTTGTCTGACTGTTGAGTTTGAGTATTCTCATTACCTGTTCACTGTAATGTATAAATATTATTAGGAGAAGTTACATGTAAATCACTTTTAGGAGTCAAAGGGTTAATTAAAATTAATAAATAAATATGTTTTCATCAAAGTCATACAGTAACTGAAGTATCTTTATTGAATATGGATATTATATTGAATTCTTCATTTTCATTCATTTGATATTCATTTTTTTACTCTTAAGGATCTTCAAAGCTGTAGAGCCATGAATGGCTGTCTGCAATGTTTAGCCCAGCAGTACTCCCTGGTGAGAAATATTAATTTATAGTTCTACAAGTAGATTTCCTCTTAAAATTGGGATGGTTCTCTGTGGATTTGTTTGGTGCCGAAATCCACAGCATTTATGATCCCTGTACTAATTGCTGTTTTTTACAATCAAATTAGGTGAAATTTTGCAAGATCATTGCTAGGGAAACTGGTATTAGCAGAAACTTTGTGAGTTAAAACTTCTGTGATGACCTTGTATATTTTTATATTGGGAAGTTGATAATTGGACCTCATGAAGGACCAATTTGTCTTCTATGTCACATTTTATCCTCTCAGTCTTGGACTGCCTTTGTAGACTTAAGTTGCTTGGAAGTTTTGAAAATTCAACACGTTAAAAGGATTTCTCTTGACTACCAGTGTGAAAATTCTTTTTAACTTGTCACGATTAAAATAAAGGAGAACACTGGACGGGTTAAAGATGATAACTATGGGCTCTTACTATTACCGGTACATCAAACTGACTGGACAGACAATAGGCCATTTTACATTTGTATACTTAGTTGCCAAGCCTTTGATTTAGAGTGAGGCTGAAGGTGACCTTGTTGTGATAGAGACCTGTATCTACTCAGCATGATAACAAAGTGATTTACGATTGAAAGGCAGCAAGGTTTGTATCATAACAAGGTCAACCCTAGCCTCACTCCCATTCAAAGGCTTGGCAACCAAGCACACAACTGTAAAATGGACTATTCATTAAAAAAATGTCACTATTGAGATTTTTGTGAACAGGTCAATTCAAAACTACATTTTTAATACAATGTTGATTGACTGTTTACAAAATTATTGAAAACTTCTCAAGAAATTATTTTATTCATGTTTTGACACCATTCATTTTTAAAGTTAGCAACCTGGCCAGCCAGTTTCTACAAACTGTTACTACCTATGGAGAGCTGTAATTAAATTTTCCTGTTTTGGCTGTAATCTCATTTCATCATAGACAAAGGAAGGCCTCCCTGCTTTACTTGTTTACAAAGGTGGACAAACTATTGGCAATTTTGTTAAGCTGGAAGACACCTTTGGACAAGACTTCTTTGCTTCTGATGTGGAGAGCTTCTTAATTGAGTAAGTGCCAATATGGCATGCAAACTTGGCTGCTTTCTTAGAGAAGATTGCACCTACCTGTAAATCTTCCAAGTTTAGTGGCTCGTCACAGCTATGGGCTCATCCCAGTTTCTTTAGCTTGAAATGACCTAGAGAACTACTCTTCAACTAAAGCAAACTTGTGTGGAAGACATTGTAGAGATCTTATATTTAGATTTAAAATGTAGAATCAATCCTGTCAAGTAAAAGGCCAGTGCATCTCCAAGTACAAAAAGTGTGATGTCACAGCTGTGTTTACAAACTCATTTCTAAACATATCCTTCAACCAATGAGAGTGCACATAGCAACTTAAATATTTTATGACGAGAAATAAGAAATGAGCATTGTTTAGAAATGCCAATATCCTATGCCAGTGGAACTGCCTTTCCTCAACATAGAGCTAGCATCTAAAAGAGTTGCTTAAAAAAATTTCTATGATATCATGTAGACGTTTATCTTTGATACAATTTGTATTCATTTTCCTTTTTCAGAAATGACATTTTAACTGAAGAATTAGAATGCCAGTTAACAGCAAGTGTGACAGCAAAAAAAGAGGATGATAATAGTGATTTAGATATAGATTGATAATTTACACCATTATTTACAAAATAGATGCTTTAACTCTTTAATAGCACTGCCTTCTTGTTAGCTCAATTGGTTAGAACGCCAGATTGTGTTGTGCGGGAGGTCGAGGGTTTGAGCCCTGGCCAGACCGATACTCACGGTCTCAAAATAACTGACTTTGCTACCTTTCTATAATATCAAGAAATGGATAGATATTCTAGTCTTCTCGGATAAGGACGAGTAAACTGTAGGCCCCGTCTCCTGCAGGGTTAGGGGTAAAGGTAAAGTCCGTTTACGAGCCTAGTGGCCCATTAGGCCGGTGCTTAACTCTGGTTTCTGTAGCATGAAGCAACTAGGAGTATTTCTACTCCCCCTGGATGGGATGCCAGTCCATCACAGGGTTACTCCCAGCATTAAATTTGCCGGTACCCATTTATACACCTGGGTGAAGAGAGGCACTGTGAGAGTAAAGTGTCTTGCCTAAGAACACAACACAATGTCCCGGCCGGAACTCGAACCCAGACCACTCAATCTGGAGTCGAGTGCACCAATCATGAGGCCACCACGCCTGCACAGCAGGGTTAGGGGTAGGAGACGTTAATTTCTCACGCACGAGATTACTGTGTGGTGGATGTCCTCCCCTGGGGTGAGATGGGTGGGTTTACTGGGCCTGCAGTAATTGGCACAAGCTGTTGCAGTTTCCCTGCCTGTCGGCAAAACTAAACTAAACAAAGCTAACCCTTTATTAGCCAGAAGTGATTAACATGTAACTTCTCCCTGTAATATTGATACATTACTCAACAAACACTTGATGAGATACTGCTGTAGCCTGCAGTGCAGGGGGATTTTGGTGAGGCGAGTAGATATTCCTATCGGTTGTTCAGGCCGCCATCTTGAATTAGAAAAACAGTGGAGAGTTGGGGTGAGGTAAAACATTTGGGGAAGGAGAGAGGAGAAGGGGAAAGAAAAAATGGAAAGGGAGAGGGAGAGGGGGAGAGGAAAGAAAGGGAAGGGAAAGAAAAGGAGGGGAAAGGGTTTTTTTCTTTTTTTCCTCTCCCCCTCCCCCCTTCCCCAAATGTTTTACCTCGCCCCAACTCTGCACTGTTTTTCTAATTCAAGATGGCGGCCTAAAAATCTACTCGCCCCGCCAAAATCCGCCTGCACTGCAGGCTAATACTGCTGTAAATTATCAAGTAGTTCTTATCTTGATCTAACACCAAATTCTTGAAAAAGAAAATGGTTAGCAGCTAGAGAAAGAATTAACAAACAGATTTTTGAGTTTTGAGTTTTTATAGATTTGTACAGTGTACAGAGAACAATAGGACACATAGTCCCCTACTAGGTTCACCCACCTAAACTAACCCCAACCCACCCATCCCACCCCAGGGGAGGACATCCATCATACAGAAATCTTGTGCGTGGGAAATTAATGTCTCTTACCCCTAACCCTGCAGGAGATGGGACCTCCATTTATTTGTCCCTATCCAAGAAGACTAGCCATTTCTTGATGTTATAGAAAGGTAGCATATTCTTCTCAATTATTTTAAGACCTTGAGTGTTGGTCCAGCCGGGGCTTGAACCCTTGACTTCCCACACAACAGTCGAGCACTCTATACATTGAGCTAACTGGGAGGCAGTTAGCTCAATGATCTTTGGAGCATAAGGGTTCAATCTTACATTCAATTAAATTTTATTGTGTAGTATGAGAGTAATCCTTAGAAGGATCATTTGTGACTGACATTTTGTCAACCTTGGGAAAAGTTGTTGTTGAGTTCATTTACTCTGTTAACTCACCTTTTTACTCCTGAACTCCCAGAATTGATAAATATTTAACTTCTCCCAGTAACATCTATACATATCCAGAACACAGGTAATGTGAATATTCTAACTTATCAGTTTCAAGTTGTTATCTTCATCTAACACCAAATTCTCTTAACTAATTTACAAGGAAATGTGTATCAGTTTGAGGGGAGAATCAGCAATCAGATCATGGAGTTTTGAGTCATCCGCTGCTCTGTTTTACTACTATATATACAAGATACCTTAGTTTTTTTTTGTTTTGTTTTTTTTTTCCTTTTGTGTGTGTTTCTCAAACTTGTCATCAGAAAACGGTATTCCCTTGTGACTGCTAATTTAAAACCCAGTACCTTATCAATTATTTTACCACAGTGATGTTAGATACAGTTAAGGAAGTTATTAGCATTTGTTACCATATGATTGTAAAAAATATTTACTATGATTGTAAAGCCTCTAAAAATTTGTTTTTCAGCATCAGTAAGTAAGAGAATTGCTTTCAATCCCTTACTTGCTACCACAGCAAATTTTAAAAAGTTTACAATCTGATGGAGAGCTAATGCTAACAATGTATTTGTCTACTTTTTAAAATTTGCTCAGGCATTTCAACCTACATTTATTAAAGGGTATTTTTATCAAGTAGAACTGCTTTTTGTATATATTTTGTATTTCCATTGTCACTTACCAAAAATTTGAGTTAGCATTTAAACAAAACCTTAAATTTATTTTATGTGAAAGATTGTTTTTGACCTATTATTGCTTTCAGAACAAGTCCTGGAAGTAAACAAATTTTTTATATCAAAGATTTATTTGAAATAACGGCTCTAAAGTACACTCCTTCTGACAGGTATTTTGTTTTTGTAGTTGCTGCAATTATCTAATAAAATGTGTTAATATTGATAGTGAGTATTCCAAAGCTGTGCTCTAAGAAAAAGTGAAGGGAGCCCACTTCTGTGAAACTTTGAAATACAGGGTGCCCAGCATGTGCTTTTATATGAAAAAAGTAAAACTCCTAAGTAGCCCATGAATGAAAGTAATGCACCAGGGGCCACTGGGTAACGCTAGACCACAGCCCTGTATTCAGAATCTGATTCACCAGTCTCGATATTCTTTCATCAGTTTCAAAAATAGATTCCAAGTTGCCATGTGTCTGTTCAATAATAGACCACAGATGATGGCAAAAGGAGGTAAAAAGCAAAAAGTGGCACGGAAGGCACGTCTTCTGTCATCTATTACTGAACAGAATAGCAACATGGAGTCAATCAAATTGTTGTTAATGGTGATACCATCTAGGCACCTGTCTTCCGATGGACCATAATTAAGAACAAAATAAAAATGTGTGTATAATTCAGCTAGTCATAAAAATAAATAAATATAAAAGAAGTCTCTTTGTACAAGCATTATTATGAAGTCTTTTCTTCTCATGACCTATGCTACATGTACTCAAGTTTCCTGGGTTCCCTGCTCTCCTTAGTTCAAAGGATTCCTTCTTTGTCCTCTAAAATGAATGCTTCTATTTGATCTGTAAAATGGAGACGGACTCCTCAAATGGATGTACAGCTACTACCATCCATTTTTCTTTCTGTTTAAACCTGCAGTGAACCAATAAGCTCCTCAAGGAGGGGGGAGGTGACCATCAAAGCTCCTGGGTTCATCATAATAAGGGAGGGGAGCCCTTATTATGAATAGGCTATTTTACAGCTGTGTACTTAGTTGCCAAGCCTTTGACTCAGAGTGAGGCTGAAGGTGACCTTGTGATAGAGACCTGTATCTACTTAGCATGATAACAAAGTGATTTACATTTGAAAGGTAGCAAGGTTTGTATCAACCCTAGCCTCACTCCCATTCAAAGGCTTGGCAACCAAGCACACAACTGTAAAATGGACTATTTTTCAAACAGCATTTCCACCCTAGAGCAAATTAAGATTTTTGTAAAAACTGATTTCTGTGATATTAGATCAAGTGAACTTATCACTTAAACATTTGAAGAGATAAGTTAAAAAAATTTTAAAAATCTGGACAGCGCCGTGTAACGCCAAAAAATTCAAAAGGGCAATATTCGCGTTCATTTCCCTCTGTTATGTTTCAAGCGGAAGTGAAGTTCCGATCGTATGTGGGACTCCATACCGAACATTTCCGACAATCTCTCGTGAGCTCGTCATCATAAGTTGTGCTACACACTATTGGTTATGAGTTATCACGTGCTATTCTCTGGGCTCAGGAATCTTCGCTAAGGCGATGTAAACAAAATGGCGGTCACTGATTGATCATTTACTGGTACAATGTGTGGATTAGCGGTTGAATTGCCATTTGTTAACGACCTAATAGCAAAATGAGTTCGGTAAAATCTACGCTAGAGGCCCTGACGAGTGTCGACTCTCTAGTGGACACTCTAAAAGCTTGTATTTGGAAGCAAGACAAAATTATACGCGAAAAAAACGAAGAGATTGAAAATCTCAGGTCGAGGGTGAAAGAACTCGAAAAGGAGCGGAATCAACTCCGCCATTATATTGCAAGGGGAAGGGAAGACAGCTTAACAAACGTCAACACTGGTGCAAAAAATATACCGGATGGTGAAAACAGGTGAGGAAATCAGAGAGAAATAAGATATGTCCTAAACTCAAAACATACCACCTTTTCACCTCGGAGCACAACTAATTCATGAAAATTAAACTTACGAATAGCCTTGAGAGAAATTATTGCATATTTCCTTACCACATGTATATGTTCTTATTTTTATGCTAATCGTATTAAAAAGATATGAACCATTTTTCTTTGGCGCTATTTTCTAATGGTTAAAATCTTTCGAAATCTAATGTGACGAAAGCAAAATTGTACATGTAATATAAGCTAGCACCTTCCATCGAATTTGGCGTGCGGGAGATTCTTTGTTTTTACCCGCGCTGGCACGTGGAGCTTAGGTCTAAAGTGCGCTGTGTTTTCATTTAAAACTATTTACCTAACCACAGCATTCATCAACAATAATAAGCTAGAAAGAATGTTTAATACTAATATATCAGGTTACTTTTATTCGTAAACCCATTATCGACCACGAAATTCACATAAGTGCTTAAAGTAAATAAACATTGGAATTGCTTTTGGTATTTAAGAGGTGGAAAGAGTTCCATAGAACCCCATAATTAATTATGCATTCCATTTCATAAAACTAAATATAAAGGTTTCTTTGCAACACTCTATGCATAATTAATGTCTAGGGTTATATGGAACTCTTGCCTAAGAGGTTATTTTAATTTTGGAAGCTCATCCCTCATTAATTCAATGCCAGAAATGTCTCCCTGTTTTCTAAACAAATATAACCACTTTAGTCTGTCAGCGTCATTCCAAAGACATTGCCTAGGAAAATGAATTTGACAATAACTATTCATAACTTATTGACATGAACATTTCAATTCAAGGAAATGATCACTTTCTTTCCTTTCAATTTCAATCTTTTGTCAGATATGTACCTCAAACAAGTTTAGAATGCTATTCTTTATTATTATATGGCTGTGTCTCACAAGGACTGGGAACTACCAAATTCACAAATTTGATTGGCTGAAATCAATATTGAAAGTGGTCTAGATTTTCCCATCTAGACTGGCATCTAGACCGGTCTAGAAAAAAAAGGTACAAAGAATATAAAAAATTGGCATACAAGACACAGCCATATAATAAACATCTTATTAACTGAGCTAGGTCAGTCTGTATGGGAGAATCTTGACCTCGGTCACTGGTACAGACCTCACTGCATTCGGTCTGTACTGGCAACCTTGGTCAAGATTCTCCTATGTAGACCTCCCGCTCGTTTAATAAGAACTAAATGATGAAAAGAAAAGCAATCTTCCCTTTAGTTTAGTGGTAAATGTTCCTGCTTTGATTTCTCTTTTAAGGTAGAAGATTAATGAGCTTTTTGACCCTTTCACTCCCACTAGTGATCAAGAAGTGATTTCTCTTTACAATACCATTATGATATCAAGCAAACTGGTTTTGAGAATAAAGAAAAGTGTCAATCATGGGAAAAAATTTGGGTTTTTGGGTTCAACACCAAACTCTAAGGACTAACATTATGAGAAATATATGGTAGATGGTAAGGAGAATCACTTTTTAGATCTTGGAAATGAAGGGGTGTAGACCTTGCCTTAACTGAAACAGGCTTTCTGTTAGGCAGTGGAGATCAAATACTTGTCTGTTCCCCTATGCAGAATTCTCCAGCTTAATTTTTATCGCTCAAGCTACTTTTTAATTCTTAATTTTTTATACTTGCATTCAAGCTTGGATGTAGTTTAACCCTTTCAACTACCATGAGTGACAAAGACATAATGTCTCTTTAAAATATTGATGTAACATCAAGCAGACAAGTGATGTGTCAATTTGCACTGGTACAGGACTTCTCAGTGAGGTTGGCAGTTAAGGCATTTATGAGATCTTGTGAGTGAAAGGGTTAAAAGTAAAGGAGGAGTTAATTAGATTATGCCTTTTTTTGTTACCCCAGGGCTGTAGATTCCGGAAAGATTTCTCAGGATACGCCAGAGAGAAACAGCTCAACTGGAGGCAGTTCTGATGTTTTTACAACTCCTCAGACCCCAACATCTCCCATGATCACAATAACAGCTGCAGAAACACCACAAAACTCTCCAAAACTTGTAAAGCGTGATACTTTCAAAGCAGTCAAAAGAAATGACAGCCTAAACCGACAGAAATCCTTTTCAAAAAAATATGAACTTAGTCCAGAACTTCAAGACAGAAGCGTGAAGGTTTTGGAGCGACAATATGGAGGCAAAGACAAAGCTCATTGGGCAGCCCGAGTTATTCAATCATACTACCGTAAATATAGAATGGATAAACAATTTAGAAGGATGAGGGCATACTCAGGATCTCCTTTGAAAGATCCATTTAGACCTAAATCAAACAGTGATCCTCAATCTCAAATTACAAGTCCCAGGATGGAGAATTCCTCAGAAGCACAAGTGACACCTGTGCTGCGAATCACAAAGAGGAAGAGTGGAAGTCAAAGAGTCAAGTCAATACTTATTATAGACAATATCAACAGTTTAACTGGTGAAGAACCCCAAATGTATAGCAGTGAAATTGCATTGAATTCTTCCCGGGATAATTTTCCAACAGATCTTACATCAATATTTACAGGAGCAGGAAATAGAGTGGATGCCAAACTGATTGAGCAAAAAGAAGCATTGGATGAGAAGGTGGGTATGAGGAAAGAAAGTATCACCAGTGAAACGGAACATTATGTAAAGGTGGAGGTTGTGGATAATGTGGAGACACTGCCTGATGATGCTTTTGTGAAGGATGGTCTAGTCCCTAATAAGGTTCCCAATGGAGACCTGCCTGGTAGACCAAGAAGAGAAACACTCACTGATGATGGCTCTACCTATGGGAGTGACGATTCAGGTTTGATAACTATCTTGAGTATAGAAAGATGTTTTTTATCTAGTCCCCATGAGGGAGAGTCTGAGTCTGATCCCTCAGACCTTTGGGCTTTCAACATTGCCAATCCTAGCAGTATGCAGGATGTGTGTCAAATATATATATCTTATTAACCAAGCGCGAGGGCTGTACTGGGAGAATATTGGCCCGAAGTCTTGACAGTACGGACCAAGCACAGCGAGGTCTGTACAAAAAGACCGAGGGCTGATATTCTTCCAGTATGGTCCTGAGCAAGCTTGGTTAATAAGAGATTTATGATATGACTGAAGTTCAAAGGGACACAAGTGCGGTATCATTCGGGACCATTCGGGACAGTGCCCGGTCCAATACTTAGAGAATATTGACCGGCTATAGAGCATTTTGATTGGTTGATTTTAGTTATTGGCCCTCTGACTGCCCGAGTCGTGTAATAAGAACTTCATGGTGGGCCTTGCTTACCACAGAGTCTCTGCAAGTCAGTGGTAGAGCATCAGAGCATGGAATCTGAAGGTCTGAGGTTCAATTCCTCATGGGAACTCGGAATTTTTCCTTTGTCCCATGCTTGTGACTAGATAAAGAACATCTTTATATTTCTCTACCGAGCTCAAAACTTACCATCTTTCTTAATGTCTTGAGTGTTTCATAACCAACAAAGAAATCAAGGCACTTCATATTTGATCATTTTAACTACATAAAGGAGGTTGGTTACTGATGAAGAAACTGTGGTGCTGCGTCGGTGGGGGAGTATAACAAGGTAATTTCGGTTTTATCAATTGAGTTAGAAAATCACTGTTAATTGGCACCATAAAGAGTTTCAAAGATGACATTTTTGTCAGAGCGAATGGTGAAGGGCTAACACTCAAAATGTCAGCTTTGAAATTCTTTGCAGTGGCCAATTTGCATTATCAACTCAGTTAATTGATAAAACCAAAATTACCTCGTGGATAACCTGGAAACTGGTGAGGTTCATAGTTGATTCTTTTTAGTCAGCTGTTAGTAACCAGGTTGGGATCATAACCTTTAACTCCCAAGATGTAATTGTTAGTTCTCCCCTCTAGCTGCTTCACATTTCCTGGTAAATCAGTTACAAGAATTTAGTGTTAGATCATGATAACAACTTCTACCTAGGAGTTTATGATAAGTGAGTTTAAGTGTCCATTGTAACTTTACTTAGGGGATGAAATGAGAAGAGACCTTAGCAGTGTGGACAGTTTGGATGGAATCTGCGCACCAAGTCTTACTAGCACTGATGATGACACCTCCAGTCTTTATTCTGAATTTGATTCTGGAACAAAACCCCAGAAATTAGAGACCAGGATTGGTATAAACCATTTCAACAGGTATGCTTCGTTTTATGGTCTTTCCCTTTTGTTGGATGGATTTTTTTTCAACATAACACAAGACACACTAACAGACATGTACTGAACCTTTCTCATAAATATTTTACGGGTTAGATTACATTACATACATACATACATTTATTTGGTAAAGTAGGTTAAGTTACCTACAATGGCGCAGCAAAAAGCTGATGTGGACCTGCCTAAAATAAATTAAATAAAAGTAGGATGATGTAAAATGTAAAAATAAAAACAAGTTAAAAATATACATAGTTATCATGTTTATTAGCTATGATAGAAACTCTAACTGAGAAGTTATTAATGTCCTTGGAAAATCTATGCAAAATTTGCTTGAATTTGTCTTTACTCATCGACTCATTTATATTAATTAATCAATCAAGAAATTTTCAAATTGTTGGTCCTCTATATTGAATAGATTGTTTTCCAATTTCATATTTGACACGTGGAATAACAAATTGGCTTCCCCTTCGTGAAGGTCTACTACCAGACTTTAAAGTAAATAAAGATGCAAGGTCGTCAGGATCATTATGTTTGATAACATCAAACATGAACAGCAGTAAGCGTCTTTTATAGAAGTAGGACAAGGGAAGCCAGTTGAGACTTTGAAGATAATCTTGAATTAACCTAGCTGCTCTATCATGTATAGGATTCAAGGAGTTGAGCATAGCAGAACTACAATTCCCCCACACAACTATACCATGTATCACTGCTGGTATAATGGATTTAAAATAAATTTCCTCTTACTTTAGGGGGCAATTGCCTCATACGTTTTAAGGCACCAACTTTTTGTGAGAATTGCTTCTTTTCATGGCAAATATGCTTTGACCAAGACAAACAGCTGTCAATAGTCAGTCCTAAACAAGTAGTATGATCCACAACGTTGACATGCTTGTCTCCAAACAATATTGGGGCAGCAGGACCAATAAAACCCTGCTTAGTAAGAATCATGGCCTCAGTTTTAATAGGGTGGATGCTCAACTTAGACTTAAGGCTCCAGAGTCTTAATTCATCACGGAATTTGTTCAGATTAAGACAGACCTCATCAAAGCTTTTCCCTATACAATATATTGTGAACAATGATTGAAACTAAATGGTTGGTAACTTTACCTTAGATTTATAGTTTTTGTTCTAGCAAAAAAAGCCATTTGATTGATTGATTGATTGATAGATTGACTGACGGACAGAATGACTTAATACCACCAGATGGACAGTCAGATAGAAAGACTGTCTGTCTGACTGGCTGACTGAGCAACTAGCTGATTGATTGGTTGATTGGGTGATGCTTGTTTAATTAACTTTTGATAACATGGTTTATCTCCCTCAAATTGATTTGTCTATGGTTTGAACATTGATTAAACAGGAAGCCAGAGAAAGGAATTAATTATCTTGTGGCCCATCAAGTGTTGGAAGACAGCCCTGAAGTGGTAGCAAAGTTTCTGTTGAGCGAATCAGGGATTAGTAAACAGAAACTTGGAGAGTACCTGGGCAATTTGCAAAATGAATTCAACATGGAAGTTTTAAAGTAAGTGGCTAGCAGAAACTGTAACTTAAATTAATATTTTACACAGGGTACAAAACATTTAATTTAATTAATTCAAATTCTGCGCAATTCTTAAAATGGAATGCTAATAACTTAGGTGGAGAAAATTATGGAAAACTTTGTTCATTTACCTTTTCTCAATCGTATTATGAAGAAGTGAAACATGCTGTTCATCTCTGTGTTTTTTTTGTTGTTTTTTTTTTTTAATTTTTTTTTGATACTTTTAGGTACTTTGTGCAGTCAATGGATTTTACTGGAATGGAGGTTGATGAAGCTCTGCGAGTATACCAGACTTCCTTTAGATTACCAGTAGGTTCTCCTCTTACCTTTTTATATTCAAAACTTGTTTTCTATAACCTTAATGGTCATAGGAATCACCAAGAATGGATCTCAATAAAATCGAGATCCTTTGGAACAGCTCTAAACATAAACTAATGTCAAGATTTTTCAGAATGGCTCTAAACACTGTTACTGCGAATATATTCCAGCCTTTCAGTTGTTATTGCATTTGCATTTTCTAGTTATCTTATTTTGCCAGAAAACATGTTTATGATAAATATAACAAGAAATATTATTAAATAAAGGAGGGCTTCATTCCAACTAGCCTGCGTGCAGACAGACTTTCCTTCATTCCTTCATTAAGACGGACTTAACAAAGGAACGAAGGAAAGTCTGTCTGCACACAGGCTACATTCCAATAGATCAACAGTCACAATTTCACAAGTTCTTGAACACCTTCCAAGCAGTTTTTTTTGTAATCAAAGTCTTTTCAACGCAAACTCTAGACTGTAAGAAAGTCTTGTGTCAAATTCTTTTTCGATATTTGAGTTTGGATTTGTATTTTGTGAGAATTATTGGTAGTTTTTATCTTCCTTTTCTTCTTTCTCAGTACCCCACAAATAATTTAATCAAGTGCACCTCAGCCCTATTTCTCGCAAACAGTCTAAAATCGTAATAATGTTGTTAATGATTTAAAAGATTTTTTTCTTTGATATTTCAGGGGGAAGCACAGAAAATTGAAAAACTCATGCTGGTAAGGCTGTACACCATGCTATTAGTAGTTGCCTGATCAAAGTAGAAAGAGGTACTGGTCCTTAATAATTTGTATTTGTCTTGTGCAGGAGTTTGCCTCACGGTATGTTTCATGTAACCCTGTTGACGAGAAGGGTGCTTTGGACACAATCCTGATTCTGGCATTTGCCATTGTGATGTTAAATACTGATCTTCATAGTCCTAATGTGAAACGGAGAATGACAGAGGCTGATTTCATCAACAATTTGAGAGGTATATTTTCCTTGTAATATATTCTCATTTCTTCATCATAGATTTAACAAATCCAGAGTGGTTTAGCTTGGTCTGTACTCTTATTAACAATAATATTCAACATCACAGTTGTCAAAAATGTTGTGGACTCAAGCGGGGCAGCCTCATGAACCCACAGCAAATTATGACCACTGTAATATGATAAATACTGTTGTCTATAAGTGAACAGATCATGCTAAACCACTAGCAATTTGTTTTTTACCACAATCTCAGATAAAACAATTCTTTCAGTGTGTGACATCAGCAAATTGGCCAATCAGATTGCGACATAACCAGTTGCCAATTGTGATAAAATTTAGAATAACTCACAAATCACATTATCATGTGGTTAGCTCCATATATTTCATGGAGCTCTCCTTGTTGCTGCTCATTTTAAATGGGTACATACTTGATTGCCCTGATTTTTTCATCTTGATTATAGTATTTTTATGGCATTTAGTGTGTTGAAATTGATCAAAGTGTACTATTCATTTGATAATCTAAAACATGTTGTTTTTTGTAACTTCTAAAACATTCAATGGTTTTGTTTACTGAGAATAAAATGAACTTTTAAAGAGTTCAACTTTTTTTCTGCACAGTATCAGTGTTTATACAAAGGCTAAGCTGTTTAAGGTTGTAAGGTTGGCTGTCAGTTGTAATTTTAGATCTTGCCATTAATACTTTTTATTATTAATTTTTTTTATACAATGGTGTTTCACCAGTTAGAAAAATCTCATTTAATGTGCACTTCAAAACCCTGTTAGTGAACTTGATGTTGTTATCTATTAGGTACCAACAATGGTGGAGATTTTCCAGAAGAGAGTCTGCTAGAGATCTACAATAGAGTAAAAAAGGTATCTAAAAGTCATGGATTTTTTAATTTAACACTGTACATTACAGTCAGTGTTCAGTTGCTTTTTTTTTTTCAAATGTGAGAAGCTCTTAACCTGTTGATCTGTAACAGATATGGCTATTGTTTATTCAGCATGTTTGATGCACGCTCTCACCACTTGCCATGTTCAATTTTGCAGAAAGCATTTTCTCCAGGAAAAGATCATGTCAATGTTGTGGAGAAACTGGGTAAAAAAATTGTTGGAACAAGGTCACCTTGGACTGTAAGTTGTCCCATAATTATGTGAAGGGATTTTCATATTTACAATTTTTACCAGCCTTTTAAAGTAGACGTTATTGTACCAGAACAAGAAAGAGGTTTCTATTTCTGCGTATTCACTGTGTAGAGGTTGTTAGTAGGGAAGAAATTGTTGAAAAGAAGGGCACCTGGGAGTAATGCAAGATGTTAAAATCAAAATATTTTCCAGTTGTGCCTGAAACTTTCACCTCTCAAATTATGAGATGTTAAAAATGTTCTGTCTGGTAGAAGTTTTTCTCAAGGTTTAAACAGTGCTTTCAATAAGACCTGGCACCCGCCGGAGCTCCGGCGGCTATTCTGTTGCGAGTCGCCGGGTACATTTCACCGCGCTCAAGTCGCAGTCGCCACGCTAAGTCGCAATCAAGTCGCTCTCCGGCAGGTGTTGTACCGAGGTAGCCACCTATTTCAAATCTTATTGAAAGCACTGTTTAAAGTGTTGATTAAATGACTTTTGATCAGTTTCACTGATCAGTGAATTGGGCCTCAAATAGCAGACAAAAGAAACAAATATAAATACAATTTTCTTCACAAACCACTCTAGCACACTATCTATGTATGGTCCAAGAAACGAGGTTTGATCATAATTATTAATACCTCCAAATCTTTCTTCCCAGACACTGGCTGCTCTTCATAGACAGCTTCGATTGCTGACCCCTCTTTACAATGTGCGAGATCCAAACAAGAAGGAGAAAGCTCACCCCAGAGTTATCTTTCTTTTTAATGATATGCTAGTGGTGAGTATTTCTTATGGAATGTGTAATATTACCTTACTCTATGTAAGAAGAAAAATGCTGCTAACAGTACTTGGCATGTTTTTAAACCTTTGTTTGGTTGCTACTTGCAGTCCAGTGTGTTCCGAAATTCTGCCAAATTGGCAGTTGGCATGACAGCTTTAAGCTCAGCTCCATGCTCTGTACTCGAATAGAGCTCACCCTTGCAACCATTGACTGTATGAAATAAACCAAACTTTAGTATAATTAATAATTTGGATATATCAACAAAGTTGAAATGGTAAATTGGCCACCGTAATGATTACAAAAGCTGACATTTCGAGCGTTAGCCCTTTGTCGGAGCGAATAGAGGAATTGTGGGTTGTGTGTGCTTTTAAAGGCAGAAAACATAGCTCCATTTTCTGCCTTTAAAAGCACACACAACCCACAATTCCTCTATTTGCTCCAACGAAGGGCTAACGCTCGAAACGTCAGCTTTTGTAATCCTTACGGTGGCCAATTTACCATTTCAACTTTGTTGATATATCCAAATTATTTCGTTACCCCCACCGATGCAGCCCCAAACAGTTTCTTTAGAAACTATCAGCCTTTATTCTTTAGTATAATTAGTAATAGGAACATTCAGAACAAAACAAAAGTATGTGATCTTTTTGAGCTTTGGCACTTTAAGATCAGTTTGGAAGCTTTCTTTTCAAATAAACCTTTTTTAGGCAACTAAAGAACGAGGTAGAGCTGGTCGTGGAGAGGGGATACATTATTACAGCTACAAGCTCTCCTTCTCCTTGTGTGGAGTTAAAGTATCCACCTTTTCAAGGGACTGTAAGTAATGTACCAGTTGTGTCCTTCCTTCCTTCCACTCCTAAGATCTCTTTTAATTAGTAATTCTCCTTACTTTCTGCCATACAATTCTCATGATGTTAGTTGGGAGAAGTTGGTATTGGATCAACTCATGATCCTTAATTTATATTTTCCTTTATTTTCATCACTAGTCTTGTCTGCTTGATATTGTATTGACCTCTTAAAGAGAAATTCTGTCTTGGTCTCACATGAGAGTGAAATGGGTAAAGGGCAAGAAACCTAGATAATAATGTCTGGACTGTAGGCATAAGCAGTGAATCGAAAAGAATCTAAATTTGCTTCATGTGGCAAATCTAACTGGAGGACAAACCTCTCTAATATATTCTAACAGTCAAAGCTATATATTACTTAGAACTCAGGGTCCAGTTGTTCAAAGGCCGATTAGCGCTAACCCAGGGTTAAATTTTGACTCAGGTTTCCTTATTTCTCTATTCAAGAACCTTTCTGAGATGATTTTCCCTGATCTTTTTAGAGCATCCAATCATCAAACTGTTGACACAAAATAATTAAACTGAACTTTCTCTTAAAGCTTTCAGATCTGAAATCAAATTTCACGCTAATCCTGGGTTATCTTAACCCAGCTTTGAACAACCGGGCCCAGAAAATTTGTTGAGTCAAATTCAAGGTTGATTTACAATTGCTGTTGAACTTTCCTTCGTAGATTACCCTTTTGGAATACAGATTTACTCTAAGCTAGATAGCAGGGTATGTTTGGAACTATTCCGGTTGATTTACACACCATTCAATACCAAAGCCACAGTCATATTCTACCTAATTTCTTTGGAAGTTAACAATTCGTCCTCTGTTGCTTAGTAGAGTCACAGCATTACTTAGAACATGGTATCATTTTATAGGTTCTGGCTTATTTTAATGCAAGGGATGAAGAAACAAGAAAGGTGTTTGTTGATGAACTTGTTGACTGCATAGAGGAGGTTTGTATTCTGTCTTTTAAGTAGTTACTGCTCCATTGACATTTGGGTGATTAATAATATTTAATTTAATATCAATAATAATTTAGCAGTGGACATTCCACAAGATGGCTCTTTTCACGCACTGTTGCCAGGTCAAAATTGGAATTTGGAATGTTTTGATGTTTGACAGTTTCCCGATGAATGTGTTTGTTTGTTTTTTTGTACAGACAAATGAAATGGAAAGTGACCGAATCAGTAAGTAACTGTTTGACTGCTTGATCAAGCTATTCACAATTTATCTTAGGTTGAATTGTTATGATGTCAGCCTGCTTTATCTCCTTTTACTGCAAAAAAGCTCAAGACAATCATGTCTGGGAAATGAAATAGTCAGACAACATATTCTCACAAATTAATGATAAGATCAGGGCTTTCATTAATGTTTTCAGCAGGAGGGCAACTGGTTTTCACAGGCGGGCAAAACTTTTTGAACTAAACTTCTTTATAAGAAAAACCTTCCTCCAGATTGTTAAACCAGGTGGGCAAAACCGTCCTTACAACCGGTCAATTTGGCCGGTGCCTGGCCCTTAATGAAACCCCTGTAAGATTGATTATCTAAGTATGATCTGTACCTTGTTAAGGATAAATACAGAAGCAAAGTTTTACAAGTTGTCCAAAGGGAAAAATCAGTTACCAGTGGCACTGGAGTTCTGATAGAAGACAGGGATTCCATTGATCCCTGATTGGTTATGGCTAGTGTAGGGTTTGGTAATATTTCAAAAATTATCTTTAAGTATGACTCTGTGACATCATAAGGTGAATTTGATTGCTAACCTTTTTTTAACAGCAACAGAGAAACAGAAGCACCTTGGGAACAGGTTCAACAGATCTGGGGTGGACATGAATCGTGCATCATTAACATTGCCAAAGAAACTGAAGCAGCCATCTCCAGACACAATCAGTTTGATTGACAGTGCAAGTTCAATGGAGTCCTTGGGCACAGGCTTGATGGGATCAAAACAACTGTCAAGTTCACTTTTGAACATCAACGAGAATGGAGGTGTGTGTGTAGTTAGGGCTTAATACAAAGTAGAGGGATACTCTGGAAAAGTTTTTTTTTGTTGGGGGTGGGGGGGGGAAAGGGGCAGGTTTGTATGTGCCATTATTATATGGCTGTGTCTCATAAGGACTGGGAACTACCAAATTCATGAATTTGATTGGCTGAAATCAATATTGAAAGTGGTTTAGATTTTTCCATCTAAACCGGCATCTAGACCGGTCTAGAAAAAAAAAGGAACAAAGAACATAAAAAATTGGCATATAAGACACAGCCATATAATAAACATCTTATTAACCGAGCTAGCTCGGTCTGTATGGGAGAATCTTCACCTCGGTCGCTGGTACAGACCTCACTGCGTTTGGTTTGTACTGGCGACCTCGGTCAAGATTCTCCCATGTACAGACCTCCTGCTCGGTTAATAAGAATTAAACTCATCGGCACTGATGAGCTTGGAGGAAGGTGCCATAGCACTGTGGCAGTCGCGCTGACTGCCCACAGGAGGGAGGTTACAGTGGCGACACAACCTCGGTCCACCCCCCTGGCACCAGTCACACTGACAAGTCAGTAGAATTGTTTTTATACTTACCTGCTCTTGACCCACCATAGAGGAGGGAGGGTGGGAGCACAAGAGGCAGCTCGCGTTAAGATCCGCAATTATCTCAAAACATACTGAAAACCTCGTGACCCTGCAATTGCAAAGGGGGCGCCCCGCAGCATGTCCTTCGCTGACCATCGTGCCTTGATTTTAACCTTGGCTAAATTTCATTTAGCCTCATCTGATTAATACTCTGACTGACCATACATTGTTCAGATGCAACTTGGAATCATGTTGTAGACAAAATACAAACTAAAAGCAAAAAAACCATACAATATCTCAGACTTACTATGGTCAGAAATTCTATAGCATAGCCTACCTTTGCAAGAAATATTCTCAGAAGAGAGGTTGCTTAGCAAATGTCAAAGTTTTCAACATTTAAATTAGTAGACAAGCTTCTTTTTAATTCATAGCTGTTTTTCATAAAACTTCACCTACCGTAATTACCCTCAGGTAATCTGTTGATTTTGCCTTAAACACACGCCACTGCAGGTAATAGGGAGGTGCGGGTTATGTGACAATTTTGAAATCTACTGGCAGTTGAATTGAAAAAAATTCTCACCTACCTGCGTTTCCACCTCTCAGATGAATTTTATCGTATTTAGAGTGCCACAAAGTGGCACGAAAACATGATGCTGACTCGAGTTTATTTCACACAGTTACACGACGAACAAATTTTTATCGGCACGCGTGTAAACAAGACCTTGATGGTGACAAAAATAATCCGAAGATAACCAGCGCATCAGTAACAAATTTCCAGTTAACACTAGCTTGAGCTGAAGAGAATTTTCTCCTTCTAAGGGACTTTTTAGGCCCAGTAGTACCGGAGATATCAATCTTTTTGAGAAATCAACAAAGCAACATGGCGCTGAACAATTGCTCGCACAAAATGTGGCCAGGAATTTGCATTCGGTCAAGAATGAAACGTTGTGATATCTAGAGCCTTTTTGTACAAAATTCCTTTGCTTTAAAGGTGCAGGTTATCCACCAGTGCAGGTAATCTGTTGACTCTTTTTTTCGCCGCATTCAATAATCGGCCAGTGCAGGTAATCAGCCGTGTCGGTAAACGGCCGGAAATTACGTAATTCTTGACCAAAAAACTCCTGTTTGATTCTATAAAAACTAACTCTTTTGATTTGCTTTTTACTAAACTTAAATTTATTTGTTTGCCTCTAGAGTTTTCAGAACTGAAGAAAAGCAGCAGTATTTCATCTCTAGATAGTGCTTTTACTGAAGCAGTAAGTACTCATGAGTGCTACAAAAGATGTTTTCTGTTTATTTCTACTGTCATTTTCATCACTTTCACCCCTGCTAGTGCTATATTTGGTACAATCTTAAGAACATGGTCTTGCAAAATGTAATCTTGTGATAATTTAGTTGCTATTAATTATTTTTTCAATTAATCACTGTATAGTAAATTTTGAGTTAGAGATTGAGGTCAGATTGGGTCAGAGTTTATTTACTAGATAAAGTCATAGCTGTACAAAAGAGAACTTACATAGTTCTGATCTTGTTCTCACTCAATGTGGTTTTCAGTGTGGATAGACTCCCTTGGTTTTTCATAATATTGAGCAGCTACTTTTGATATTACTGCTCACATTCTCACCTATGAGATTAGGAGATAGTAATTTGAATTGCATGGAGCCTAACAGATTAGTTGTTACAAAATTAAATGCAATTAAGAGACTCTGAATTCTGCACCCTAGCCCTTCCCCTTTCCCTTCCCCTGAAAGGAAAAAATGAGTCTTGTGCATGCAGTCAAAATTTCAAGCATCCAACCTTTTTGCCCTTTTTTCATCTCTTTGTGATGCATTGTTAGAGTTCTGCAGCTTTTCTCATTTTTATTTTCTAACACTATAACTTTAAAAATTTAAGTTTATCATTTATTTTAATTAAAAGATGTTTTGAATGTAACGTACTGATAGTTAATTGTAAAGTGATGTTTTATTCCGATGATAATGCTAACCAGCTACTAATTCCTTGTAATACAAAAAAAAAAAAAAAAACAGTACATTGTGGACCTTGATCCAGAAAAGGTCAGAAAAGATGCCAAGAGCAAACACCAGAAAAGAAAAAGAAACAAATCCCAATCCAGAGACAGCAAGTCCAGAATTCTTAGTTCTATCAGTGAGTATAAAAGAAAAAGTGGTAATGAAAGTTCTAATTGGTGGAATTTTAATTTTAATTTAATGTTAATTTTTAGTTTAATTTTAATTTTAATGTTAATGTCAGGGAATGTTGAGTCATCCTAATTGCATATACCAAGCTTTGTAATACATTACAACATAATATGACTTTTATAACTCTGATCGAATACATATTGTCTTCTTATTTCTTACCTTTTTATTTCATTTAAGATATTTAATTATATGATAGCCTGAATTATGCATGCATTATTGGTTCTTACTTGTGACATATGGGATTCAAGATGCATGGATGATGCCACCTTCACAAACGTTTTGTCTTCTTTATCATACAAAACAAATACATTCTAAAAAAAAAAGAAAAAAAAAAGAAAAAATTTACTTTCTAGACAGCAGTTCAAGGCCTCATTGGAACAGTTTGAATGTTTTTAATTATGCTGCTGAAGGACAACATGAACAGATTATTGAAAATAGATTCTACTTTGTTGTGCATTTATTCTATATAAGATCAATGCATCAGCGACGTGCTCGGCTGTGGTTGGGTGCCACCTCTTTGTTCTTAGGGGCCGACCCATTTAACTTTTGAGGGGGGGGGGTGGGTGATTTCTGGTCATCAAGAAATTTTTTTTTCTAGCAATCTGCTGTGCAGGATATTTTTTCTGATTTTTTGGTACATTTTTTCTGTTACATTGGGGCTGCATGCAATTTTTTTCTTCCAACAAGCGCTTGCAGGAAATTTTTTCAAAATCACCCACCCCCCCCCCCACCCCCCCCACACAAAGTTAAATAGTCGGCCCCTTACCAAATTTTAGTGTCATCTGTAACCTGTTACCGAACAGATGCAGGTAAACATGGAATCTATTTGTTAGCTTTTCGTGGGATAGGATGAACCCCGAGGTGAATTATGAAGGAACAAGATAGAGTGGTGTGACAAGGGTTATGAATTTTTATTTTGGTGGAGTTTTGGAAAACAACATTTTTAGCTTAAACCTTCATTCATATTATGTGAGAGATACCCCTTCACCTGTTTCTTTAATTCCCTCTTTTCTGTTCTGCAGGGTTCTGATCAGACAATGTCAGATGATCTTCAAGGCTCACATTCAACTCTCAACAGAAAAGGATTGTTTGGAAAATGGCGCTCAAGATACAACAGCAAGAGTGTTGGAAGGCCTTCACCAAATATGACCCCTGTTTCCTCACCCGCTAGAAATTGTTCAACTCCCAGATGACAGTAATACCTTTAGAATTTCCTATTCACTCGTCACTTCCATCCATTCACTCATTCTTGCTACTAAGATAATCTTAAAATTTGATTAGTTGTCATAGATCTCGTTACTTTATCTAGGGAAATATAACACATTAGCCGGGAAGATGTTCATTTGTCAGAGATGGAGAGAGTGGTACTTAAATGACAGAACCTTACTTAAAAATTATTGTTATTATTTTAGGGAAAGGACATGCCTAAACGTACTTTTATTTTAATAACTTTTTGGCATTGTTCATTATTTAATGACATGTATGTTGAAATATTAACGCAGAAGGGATCTTAAACAGTCAAACTTAGAAAACTGTGAACACTGGTCTAACCCAAACAGCAGTTTTGCTCAAGCAGTGGGCCAGCCTCACAGATTGTCTAATAGAGGAATTTCATTAAATTTATGTCCTTCCCCCATTAGCTTTCTGCCCTCTTGACTTTGTTAACAAAAGTAAATGTTCATATAAAAGGTTTGGCCAAATTGAAGATGGCTAGGAATGTGATTTTGTTCAAGAATGGCGAAACTTTGTTTACATAATTGTTTACATAATGTTGTTGGTGACTAGCTAAGTCTTCTCACTCGGTAGGAAGACAAGTTAACAATCTTTTAGGAACTACTTTCAACTGGAGACTCTTAATTTACAAACATTAGTTACTCCATACTGTACTCATTTATCTTCTTCAGTTTAATAGTAGTTGTTCAAGTTGTAGGAGTCACAAGCTGGTTGTCAATTGTTATTATACTTATTTCTGTACCTATAGTATGGTAGTATCATGGCTTGACACTAACTTTTCAACTTACTCGCTAAGTGGCTAGTGACAACTTTGATGTTACAACAATTTCAGTTTGTTTACAAGCCAAAACTGGCTACTGGAAATCGAAAACCACCAGCCAAAACTGAATTGCTACTAGTCTGTGGCTAGTTGGCTATTGTTAGTGTCGAGCCCTGAGTCTACTTTGCAGCAATTCTTCAATCTTGTCACTCAACACACTCCCTTCCCTAGAGGAAAGGGCAAATTATATGACAAGACCAAAAAGAGGCTGCAAAAGAGACTTTTATTGCCACAAAAAAAAGAAAAGGAAACAACAACAAACAAAACAAGAAAATATCATTGAAAGCAATGTGCCTCATATTCCTGCTGTTGTTACCAGCAGGCATTATCATAAATTATTCTGCCTAGTGTCACCTTATACAGTAGTTATTTTGCATTCATTCGAAAAGGCTTCCACTGACTTAAGGTGATATTTACTGATTTTGACTCAAGATATTTTTACATGATGTGGAGTAATAAATCAAAATGTGTTCTACAGCAAAATGATTTGACCCACGAACTACAGCATTAAAACAATTGTAGTTATTAGTTAGATGAAAATGCTAAAAAATGGCATTTTTAGTGTTACAAAGTTATTGAGAACATGGTAGATCTTATTAATACACAGAATCTCAGGGATTGTAACTATAGGCCTTTTCATTCCAAATATCCCAATAGCAATTCTACTCACTGTCTGCTAAACATAACTTGAAATTTTATTTCTAAGAATTTGGTAAAAAATGAAATGTCACCCAGTTGCTGTTTTTCTTTATTCTCGTCGTATGTCTGCTTCATATTGTATCAATATTTTAAGGACATTTACATCTTGGTTACTCTTGGATTTAAGAGGGTTAATTTTCTTTCACTTTTTTAAGTTTTTTTTTCAATCGCAGACTAAAGATTGTTAATAAAGGGGAAAACAAGGGTATTAATTTTTTTCATTTTCTGGACCTGTTATCAACTACAAGGGATTAGACCGGACAGTAATTTGAATTGTTGGTGTGTAAACTCTAGATCACAGAGGATTATAAAGAGGATTTTTGAAAAATGTGGTTGGGATGAGAACAATCTATTTTTGCCTAGATATACTATTTTGAGTGAGTACAGAACTGAATAAGGATCATTCTGATTGTAATTCTAATATCAGGACAAGGCCTGCTGAATATATTATGATAATAATTTGCTCATTCTATTTTAGTTTGATGAGTAAATTAGGGTTATGAACTCAATAAATTTTTGAAATTGCACCATGTTGATGTAGATATACCTCTTACTGAGTTTGAGATCTGTACTGTAAGTTACAAACCCAAATGCAAAGGACTGCAAATGCAGGTGGAAAAAACAAGGTTTTCTAACCTACAGTACAGACTAAGAAGACATTTTTTACATCTCAGGGTTCAAAGAAGGGGGAGACGGCAAACAAACTTTTGAATTGAGCAGGCTGCAAAGTGAAATATGGTAATGAGTTGTGCTCCTTATCAAAACAGTTTCCTTTACCAGCTGCTGTAAAGGGAAACAAGCCTACCCCCCAGCTGCTGTAAAGGAAACAAGCCTACCCCCCCTCTTCTTGGCTTTCTCTGGAGGGGAAAAGTAAGGTGATGAGTAAGAAGTAATTCTTGAAACTAAAAGTGTTAATAACATGAACAGAGAGTATGTGAGCCCTTAAATTAGGCAAGAAAATATTCTGTGAAGACAATTTTTTATTCAAACATTAGAAAAATGTACCTTTGATACATGTATTTGACAATAACACTAATTCACAAGATGTTAAAAACTGTAATTGATTTTCCACGTGCTTGTTCAAATGAGGTCTATAAATTAACGTTATAACTTTGCCTCCATAGGAATCATTAGCCATAAAAATGATTCTGAAACCAAACTTAACAAGAGAGGGCAGAAATGTCTTGTTTTGTTGTTTGTCATCCCATATGCCTTACATCATTTTCCAAGGAATAAATCTTAGCTTTAAGATTGTGAAGTTCACCAACAAGTTTCTTTGATCGTCCGGCAGTTTTTCGCACATTTTTTAGCACTTGTTCATCATAATCATCGCCCATGGAAACTGTCACCTAGATATGAACCAGCATAGATCCTTGAGTTGTATGATCTAATTAACAATTATTCCACTCGCGCTTGTTGGATATGAGATGATAGATAGCCAACGAGGCGCTACGCGCCTCGTTGGCTATAATCATCTCATATCCAACAAGCGCGAGTGGAATAATTGTTTTATTAAAAACATTTAATTAAATTATTAAATTTTATTAAATTTTTAGCTCCCTTTTAATCTTAAGCTGAAACGTACACTTGCCATATTTGTAGATTATGGTATATTGGCTGATATACCGTAATGGCTAAGCCAATAAAAAGACTTGAATTGCATTATCCAATGATCTAGTTTTTAATAACATCTATTATTAGAATAACCTGTGTTATGCAAGCATTTTGATTGGTTTATTTTGTGTGCTTTTGGAGGACAGACACATTGAAGATGTCACTATTGACAGCATACTGCTTTTTTTATTATACAAAACTAGATCCCATGACAAAAGTCTGTTTGGCAATAGATTAGTGACACTCTTGGCTGCTCTTCATGTGTCTCTTTTTTGGTCTTAATACATTTTGATGTCATCTGTGATCTATTATGGAACAGACACATGGTAGCCTGCTTGCAGGCCATAGTTCCAGTGTCAGATTCAGGGCGGCAAATATTGAATAAATCAATGAAATGTCTTTATTTTGTTCATTAAAATACATAACAAATGTTACAGAGAGTAAAAGTAGATAGATCATTTATCATAATTATGTAAAATCATGTAAAACATAAGATATAATTATAATGTTACTTAGCCAAATTGTATTTAAACCTTATTCTATTAAAAAAGCAATTCTTAAAACGTTCTGTATTTATCCCTGGTAATTGGCATGTTTGTGATCTTAACTTCTTGGATGACTCTTTGACTTTGGGCAGAAGGGTATATAATGGATGGTTAACATTGTTCTTAATTTTGGTGAACAACCTGCGATCGCATTTCTCTAAAAGGTCATAGATATTAATTAACTCAGAAGTGTAATGTCGAAGTATGGGTTGCCATACTGGATAGATGGAGGATTGGGGATGAGTAACAGAGCAAGGGGGAGGAGAAGGGGGGGAGTAAAACATTTCACTTGGTCACTCATGGAAATTAACTGAGGAGGAATGCTTTTTACAATGCTTTGAACCTATAAATGAAGGTTTATGATAAAAAATAAATAAGTAAATAAAAAAAGACTATTTACATAGCACAATTCCCAGTGATGTCTCAGCAGGCTTAACTGTTAATAAAACAGTTTTTTTCCTTACCTTATAGAGCTGCTTCTCAACATTTTTCAGCTTGTCCCTGAGCATTTTAATATCTGTTTTGAACCCTTCAACTTCCATGGCTCTCCTCTTCTCAAGGTTTTCATATCTGGAATTCATCAGGGCCAATCTCTTGCTCATCTTCTCAGTGCGCTCCTTGAAAATGTCTTCACTAACATCAGTCTTCTCTCGTATTCTCGCTAACTCATCTTCCAGACCAATACACTGCTCTCTGTACATTTCTGCAAGTTTCTGTGTCTGTTCAAGTTGGTGTCTGAGTGACTGAACTGCCACTAATTGCACTTGCCGTGGCTCCATTACCTCCCCTGACACTTCTAACACACTCACACCACTCACATCAAGCTGTTCTCTCAGATGGTCAATTTCCTGAGCTAATCTGTCTCGATCAACCATCCAGTGCCTCTCTTTGGCTCTTATTTCATATTTCAGCTCTAAGAAATCCTTAGTGCTATCGTAAAGAAGATCCTGTGTTTTCCGCAACTTTTCCTGCATTGTTTTGATTTTGTCTGCATCTCTTTCCCGCTGTGCTTGTTGTTCTTCCATATGTACTCGGCGATCCTCGAATAAGGCGTCCACTTGCTCCTTTGCTAGCTTTGTCTGTTCTTCAAGTTGAGCCTGCAAGGATTCTATTTGAAGCAAAAGGGTCTGGTTGTCATCAGCTTCTGCAACATTTCTAGCTGGATGAACATTTCCTGTGGAGTCTAAAATAAGATAGCCAAGTGAGTCTAAAATAAGATAGCCAAGTGAATAACCGAATATGTTAACAAGTGATCCTCATTCAATCCCTTCCAAAAAATTCTTTTGGGAAGTCTTTTTTTATCTCCTTTTGCAATAGGGGCTGGTAATAGTGGGAAAGGTGACTTTGACCCTAACATGCACCCTGCCAGTAGAGAAGCCTTCAATCAATCCTAGAAAAGGTCTAAGAGAGAAGCACCTTCCTTAAGTCGAAGAACATCTTGCGCGACAGGGTGCTTAAAAGGGGCCATACAAATCTTACACATATATATGGTAGCAAGAGGCGTTGTATATAGTGATCGACTCCAAGTAACCTTCTTTTATTGAAACTCCTACTATAGAGTTGGACTAAGAGAAGGAAACATCTTATCATTTACCCCTTTTGTGTCCTCCGGGGCCACGTCCGGCGAGGGGCCTTCGACCCCCGCCTTCTTTGTCTCTTGGTTTATGTTGCGCGACGATAGCTTTCGCCGGTGGCTGATGGTGAAAGTAAGTAATTTCAGGTTCAGTCATCTTTGAAAGACTCAACAGATGCTGTATCTTTTTGCGATCTTCGAGCTCGCGAATTTTCAGGCGGTCGTTTTCGGCGTACAACCGTAAGACATGTTCTCTTTCTTGGAATAAGTAAACTTGCATGTCACTGAGCGCCTTTTGCAGCTCGGCGATCTCTTCTTCACGTTGCCGTAGTTCCCACTGCGTCTTATGCTATGGAAATGAAAAAATCTCTAGATCAGCCACCATCGATATCTTGATCAGTGATCTTTGCTTCAACAACAACAATAATTTTCATTATATTTTACCTGTTCTTCGTACGTGCACTTATATAATTCCAGTTTCCTCACCATCTCTTCATATTCGCCATCATATTCCGCGATTTTTCTTCTGTAATATTCTAGTAGCTCTCTGGAAGGCTTTAGATGCCCCAACCTTTCGTTTACCGTTGGCAAAGGAGATTCATGTCGCTTTTCAGGTTCCGGAGAAAAGGCCGCCATTTTGAATCTGGCGGAAAACGAACTTTCGAGTGGAGAACCGCTGATTCTAATTATGGCGGGCGCTAAAATGAAAGGAAAATTCATGACAAACGATGAAAAACAGGAAATGCTAAAAAAAATTAAACTGTTTATGAAGAGAGATTTTGTCTCGCTTAAGCGCAAACATTCTGAAAAGCCTCCAGGGAAATGAATAATTACCAGGTGTTCTACACTTGGTAGCTTTGTACCGTATCGAATACAGCTGCCTCCTTCACCTTCCTCTTTCCGCATTGAGGCCTATATACAACAGCTACTTCCGGTATGGGTGCCTATGGGCTGTGAAAGGCGTTTGAAGACCCTTTGAGAGTTCGATAGAAGAAAAAGACGGATTAAAACACAGAGAACGAAAGAGAAAACAAAAAGACCAAATTAACCGTGAGGAAAAACAAACTGAAAATTATTCAGATAAAAAAAATGTGAAGACTTGCAATAGTAACTTAAAACAGCAACCAGGTCAATTACGCGCTTCAATGGTAAGACCAGTTGGTTTTGATCATATTTGACACAACCCTGAAAACTTTTTATCCAGTGTCACGTTTGTCATGCGAGTTACAAGAACGTTTTCAAGATTCAGAAATCAGATCAGTGGATCGAGGAAAATACCATACAGTTTGGTAAGGGTGCGAAAGTTTTGTTAAGTTTCAGACTTGTTTGTAAATGGTTGAGGTACATTTTTTGCAACCGTCAAAAACGAATATTTCACTTTTTGATCAGGAAACCACTCGAATCTTTTGTTACATAAATTGCTCTGAAAATCGTGTAAACGAGGGTCACGTGAATTTATTCTTGACAGGAAACGTGCGTTCATGGTGGTCTCGGAAGCTCATCTCCTTGACTAATGAAATATGAAGCCACAGATGACAAATAAAATTCCCATATGGCTTGAGTTGTGTCTAGAGAAGTAACTTTTGTTACCTAAATGTTTTGTTTACTAACGTTTATTTGAGTCTTCAGTGTGTAGGACCCGTTCCATTTCAACGGAACTTTACGTCATAAAAAAACACAGATCCAATCACAACCAGGAAAGTTGATCATGTGACTTTCATAATATAAAGACACAAAAGCCGTCAGTCAGACGAGATGATTAGTCGATTTTAAAAATGGCGTTGGTTTGTGAGAAATGTGAGTCCTTTGTTTTGAAATGGCTGGTCCTGTCCTGACTCAACAACAGCCATGGAGGAAGAAGGGGAAGAGTTCGTTTTCACTCCACCTCCAGAGGCCCCAGTTTTCGAACCAACTGAAGAGGAATTTCAGGACCCTTTGGCGTACATTGCAAAAATAAGGCCTTATGCAGAGAGAACTGGCATCTGCAAAGTCCGGCCTCCCCCGGTTAGAAATAGTCTTTTTTCGATTACCAAGTCTTATTTTTTCCATGTGAAAGCATTATTTGGAGAAAAAGAGGACTTTAAACAAAATTTAATGTTTAATTTTAGGAATGGCAGCCTCCGTTTTCAGTAGATGTGGAAACTTTTAGATTTACGCCGAGGGTTCAGCGTCTCAATGAACTTGAGGTAACACATACCTATTCGTCTTTTTCGAGAAATCCATTGGATATTATTTGTAACAAAACGTCGTGTTTAACTCACAACGACCCACAAAGTAGCCTCTAGTCTTCTCTTGTATATATTGCTCCATCTAAAAAAGTTGGCGCTCGTTCTTTTCTTAAATGAAGATCGGAGTTTTATCAAGAATCACAGACTATAGGCTTTAACCAACCATGTGTCCCTCCCATCACAATTTTCTTTTTTTTCTCAAACCGATCATCGTTTATAGCTGTTGCTTTGTTTATACAGGCGAGAACAAGGGTGAAACTAAACTTTTTGGATAGCCTCGCCAAATTTTGGGAACTTCAGGTAAATATACATCACGAGTTACCCATGTTCTTCGTATATGAGAATTCACAATTTTGAAATCCTAAGATCGATGGCAGCCATGTTTACAACTCATCTCTTATTCTTAACGTATATTCAAAGGTCTAACTGGCCCCACCATTTTAATGGTTCGTTTTGTAGGGTACAACTTTTAAAATACCAACAGTTGAGAGGAAAAGTTTGGATCTCTTTCGGCTTCACAAGGTAAAATAAACTTGAGGGATATTTCGTTACGAAGTCTTTGGTAAACCAGTTGCTGTGCAAGCAACGTGGACCCATAATTATTTTATCTCCTTAATAGTTTAGATCACTCAAGCGCTGCTCGGCTTGTTCCAGGAAGTTTGTACCCTTCATGACCAGGAAAGGCGATCTCAGAAAGAATTCGTAATGTGGGGTATAGACTTCGTGGTCTCCTCTGCCTTGGCAGACCTTTCATCATTACCTGTCTTATTACCAAATTTCTTTGTTTTATTTCGAAACGCAAGATAGCGAACCTTTAGGCAGCCATGTTTTAAACCATATACCACTACCTAAGGGTGTGTTCCACAACTTTTCCCCGATAGTTTCAAGTATTTCTGCTATGAATCATGGCCAAAAGGTATTAATCTAGTTTGCCAAATTGTTCCCTCATCGCAAGGAAATATTTTGCTTGTAATGAAATGTTTTCAGTTTGATGGACGTATTTAGGATGACATAACATTTTTCATTAGTAAGTATTCATTGAAGGGGATTAAGTTGAGTTTGTGGCTTGTTGGCCAGACAATCAGAGTTTTACAAAGATCCATCTTCAGTCATGATCTGCTGGTTGAAACTAGAAGAAAGGAAGTTGTGATACCAAACTCCAACTGGAAACTAAAAGCATTGTAAATATCAATTGTATAGTTATCTGCTTTAATTCTCATCCAACTATGTCAACTGTTTAACAATTTTAGGAAGCACTTGTGTTAAAATTGTTTATAGATTATGAGATAACATATACACAGTTTTGAAATATTCTTAATCAAGATCCACAGTGATTTCTTTCAATCAAAGGAAAATCTTTGTGCCTTGCCAACTTCTTGTGCATAGTTCTTCTTGTTTGACAGTTTTTGTGGTGCTATATTCAAAACCTGAAACCATAGATCTAGATCCAAAAGTTGTTTATTTGGTACAGTTGCTTTGCTGCATGAGAGGATGATCTTTTGATAAAAATCATGATGAAAAGTGTCTGCATTGTCTTGTTTAGCAAACATTTTCAATCACTGTAGGAGTGTTTGCTATATAATTTGATGTGAATCAAATTGTTTGGTACTATGCAAAGTGTATCTTATTAAAGTTTGTTAAACATCAGTGTCATTTAGTTTCTAACACAAACAGTTATTCATTAATAATCTTTTAGTTATTTTATACAGAAATCCAATGTTGAGATGTAATTTATCAACCCAAACACAGTGATCTAATCAACTTTGTCTCAGCCATTATTTACACACAAGTATTGTTGTTTAAACCAATAGGTCATTTAAGCAGGTTACTTCTTGGTTATTAATGATTATCTGAGTGGCTAGAAGTTAACATTGTGAGTGCTGACTGTTTGTTGCCTGTTATCTTACTCTGGAATGTTTTCCAGATAATTGTTTGTTGAATCATCAAAAAAATATACTTACACATGTAAAGTTAATGTTTCCAAAGTGCTATTTATCTATGCAAGTAAAGGGGTGCAAGAGAACAGCCTGAAGTGATATCTGATAGACTGTTGAATTCTTCATTGGTATTACCTTATATGGCTTTGTGAAACTTAAGCAGAAGTTGATGATGCACAGAAAGTCACTTCAATCCATGCATCCCTTGAGTTTCACTAATAAGGGAAACTGAACATCCAATATTACAAAGACTATTGGCTTATAAGCAAGTATAGGGTTTGTTATTAATTAATTTAAAACTCTGACATTTTATGTCCTATCTGAGTTTGAAAACTTTCTTTGTTAGACTGTAAGCGAAGAGGGAGGATTTGAATATGTCACAAGGAAGAAGAAGTGGTCTGTTGTGGCAAGAAAGGTATGTATATTGAAATGTCTGTCCCCATTCATCCAAGGTAATGCACCTCACAAGGTGTTTGCTCAAAGAAATATAAATAAGGAGAGCATTTTTACCAAAACCTCCTTGAAACTATCACTAGTACAATTCAAAAGAGGATTGTAATCACAAGTCTCACAATGTTGTCTTCTATATGCTGTTGTGCTTAGCTGTTATTGGATGGAATTCCACTGCTGTGATTGGTGCATCTTTTGCATCAGGGTTCCCTCTATGGTCTGCTTCCACACAGCTCTTCTGCTGTTGTGTTTTTTGATCATCAACATCCAGGCTTTTAGGATTTCAATGAAGTCTTATGTGAATCACTATTACAGTTTTACTAAGAGCAAAAGGTGGTTGGTTGAAGGAAGACTATTGTGTATTGGCTAGATAAGAATTAAAAAAGTGGTGATGTCATCCTTCCCTTGAAAAAATCAGGTATTTTTATTTACATTCTATCAATAAGCCATTGTTGATTGTTTCCACAGATGGGTTATCTCCTTGGAAAGTCAGCTCCATCTCTTTTGAGGATGAATTACGAAAAGTACCTTTACCCTTATGATATATTTCAAGCAGGAGCATTCACTGGAGATCCTCAGCCAGGGGTTTGTTAAGTTTTCCAATTACTTGAGCTCTACGTTATCATCATTATCATCATTTCATTCTCTTCCTAGTGGAGATAGGACCAATCCTGTTCTGGCTTCAGGCAGGTTGTCAATCTCTACCAGCACTCGCCACTCTCTCATTTAACCATCTTTTGCCACATCTTGCATTGTTCTCCTGTTGAGACTGGTAACTAGTAAAATGTACTGCTTGTTGTACTTTTCATTAATGCCTGAAATAGCTTGGAATTCTTTAAAAATAAATAGATAGAAGGATCTCTCTACCAGTTTGAAAATTTCTTTCATCTGTTGTTAAAAGTAAAAGGGAGAATTCTGATCATGCATGGTTTTCTTGGTATTTCTGTCTTTCTCACATACATGCATGTCTATATTTAAAGGTTGCAACATTGAAACTTCTTAAAAGAAAACCGTAGGATAATTCGGATAAACACACCAAGATAAACCCTTTACACCCCAGCATCAGTTTGTCATTTCTCCACACTGTTCTCTATACATTTCCTTTGGTACATATAAGGAGAATTTCTCTAATGATCAAGAGTATCTTGAGTTTGCTCTATAGTCTTTTATTCTCATGATCTTAATGTTTCATTCCAGTGTATTACTTAAGGGAGAAATGCATATCACTCTTAAGGGTTAATTAAAGGGCTGAAAGCCAAAAAAGATCCTTTGAGGATGGTAGTTGTTTGATGCATGCTGCAGAATTGATATCAAATGTAAAAAGATTATATAGTAAATTCTTAACAACTTGTCAGTTGTTTGGTGTTATCAAGAATTATTCCCCTAATAGACTGTTGAAAAGGTAAATGTGACATATTTTGATGGTTGTGAGTGTGTTTTCTGTTTATATTGTTTGTTTAAGTTTTAAACTATTTTGGGTGAGTGATCAATTGTGGTTCTGTTTGTCTGTCACTCTGTTTAGGTGATTTGTTTGTCTGTCTGTGTGTTTTAGGTTTCATTTGTTTTATCTATTGTTGTCTTGTACTGCATACAATAGCATCATTCATGGAATCCAGTTATTTTTAGCACCGATGGGTGGTTAATCTGAAAGAAAGTCTTGCATTATTTGATTGATCCTGTTTAAGTAAATCTGCTTTAACTTAAGGCAATGAAAGAACGGAGCCATTATTTTTAATATTTTTGTTAAAATATTATAGTATTCTCTCTTATAGAGTGCTGATGGCAAGAAAGATCAGAAAGAAAAAGAGTATGCTCCAAATGGAGGTGTTATTAATACTAACTACCAAATGTCCCGGAGATCAAAGAAGGTTATAAAAGCCGAAGAGGTGTGTAAGCTGCACATTTTGCGTAATTCTCAACCTATGTGGTCTCTAGCTGTTTGATAGTGCTTGGCAAGAAGGGAAAAGTTTGGCCGCTAAATCCCCACCAAAGTCACCAAATTGTCTTTGCAAGTCAGCTTGTGTTAGGTGGTTAGGTAGTAAGCCGTGACTCGTTTACTCTCAATTTACTCTCTTTACACCTTCATATCAGGATCTATATTCTCTACACATTTCCCTTGATACCCACAAGGATAATCTGTTTAACAATCAAAGGGTCTAAGTTTGGTGATTACTTTCTTCATTCTGGTGATCTTAGTGTGTGATAAGGGGGTGAATTTGTAATGAGAAATTAGATTATGATCACTCCTAGGGGTTAATGGATTAAAGTGAAATAAAGATATTTCTGTAATTTAGTTGGCAATTTCAAAGAGAGTTGACTTAACAGCCTTGCAGGGAATAGCTCCTGTAGCTATTATATTTATACTGACTTGCATTTCCTTTTCACTATGGCTTTCTGATCACTTATTTGTTTTGTTTCATTTTTGTTTCAAAAGCTTGATTCAATAGACTTTGAAAATAACCCTGAGCTAAAGAAACTGCAGTTTCTTGCTCCAGGACCCAAGATGGCTGGTGTCGCAAAGGGGACATTGTTACCCAAACAAGAAGTTAATATAAAAGAAGGTATTATTGAGGAAAATGCCTAAATATAGATCTTTAAAATTTCAGGAATTTTGCATCCATGGACTTTTTATATTTACAACAATCAAAGTTGTCCTTGTTAACTTTGAAGTTCAAAGTCTAACAAGCTATTTTTAGTAAAGCAAATTACAATCCACCAGTCACAACTCAGAAATAATTTGCGCTTGTTCTCTGAGATGCCCACCTTGTGATCAAAGTTCATTGGATTGAAGAGGCATCTTGCACATCACAATTCAAGTTGAGCATAAAGCTTTGCTGTATAAATTAAAACACGGTGTACACTGTTACAGTAGCTCTTTGTGAGCTTGCTAATCTATTGTTACATACAACCTTTGAAATAGTCAAGAGTGAAGCTGTCACCAGGTCACATTATGACAACATGTATCACTTTTGTTTTCTATCATTGTAACACAATTATAATCCCCTTTACATGTGTTGCTGGAATAAACAATTGCTAAAATTTACACAGATGCTTGAACTGTAAGAGAAATTTTTTATAGAGTGCACCATTCCATTTACAGCAGTCACCTAGAACTCTTAGAACTTAATTAATTTTTCCAATTTCCTATTAATTTTTCCAACCCTTAGAACTTCTAGACAGCCCAGTCAAGATTGAGATCACAAACAGCTTGGAAGAGAAAGAGAAAGATAAAGAGAAAACTGAACCCTCACCTCGTAAAACCAAGATGAATGGTGATGCTATGCCATCCCCCGGTAAACAAAGAATGGCAAGACAGAAACAAAGCATGAAACTTAAATTGGAAAATTTAATGCAGAAGGAACCAGAGTTGACAAGGAGAAGACCTGTAAGACAAGCCAGCAGGAAAAACATTTATTCAAACTCTCAGCTTATTTTGGTAGGCTTAGTAGCTACTTAGAAGTAAAACCCTACTATTGGAGTTCAAATGTTTCTGATGTCACCATTTTCATTTTCCATAGGCAAATTAGTTAGTAAAGTTGAGCTTTTGGACATCATAATGATGTTTTGTTATCTCTCTGACTGGAGTATACAATCAATGCTTTCTTCACCTGTGCAAAACTGAAGATAGCATATAGATTTCTGTAATGCGATTTTCTAGAATGTTTTTGTTGCAACCTTGTTCAGCCCATCAGGCTGGCACTGAAATTCAGTTTCCATGGCACAAAGCAAAAAGGAGTGTTTGTAACCCCCCCCCCCTCCCGGATGGCTGGATGGGATACTAGTCCATCGCAGGGTTACCCCCCATCAATAAATTCGCAGATACCCATTTAAACACCTGGATGCAGAGAAGCACTGTGAGAGTAAAGTGTCTTGCCCAAGAACACAACACAACGTCCCATGCCAGGGCTTGAACCCAGAGGCCACAGCACATACCACATACAAAGCCTTAGATATTGTTACTTTTGTGAACTAATGTTTTTTTTTTTTATTTTTTAATTGTACTAAATACTGATGTAGTAATTTTACATGTTTCAATTTGCTTAGCCTGATGAATACCTTTGTCAAGTATGCAGTCGTGGTGATTCTGAAGAAAGTATGTTGCTTTGTGATGGGTGCGATGACAGTTACCACACATACTGTCTTATTCCACCCTTATCATCTGTTCCACGTGGAGATTGGAGATGCCCTAGATGTGTGGCAGAGGTAAGAAAATATAAATCATTTTTCTGGTGTGATGTCTCTAGAAGTTGTTCCAATTGTTCTTTTGAATATTGTCTAACCACCAATGAATGACTGTCAAGCTGGCTGACTGAGTGATTGATTTAACTATCTAGTTAACTGGCTAACAGACAACTAGACAGACTAAATGACTGATTCAGCTGGTTGGCTGATAGACACACAGACAAATAAACTCCAACTGAGTGACTGACTGACTGACTGAGTGGTTGATTCAACTGGCTGTGCTGATAGACAGACAGGCTGAGTGGAAGACTGATTGACTGAATGCCTGATTTAGCCAGCTGGTTGACTTACCAACTCTGTGTGAATAATTTTTCTCTTGCAATTATTTGATCATTCAAAATAATGTGTAGCAGCCAGAGGGGAGAATTAACAATCAGATCTTGGGAGTTGATTGGTTAATTATTTTTTCTTTGTCTTTAGGAATGCAAGAAGCCACAGGAGGCCTTTGGCTTTGAGCAAGCCAAGAGAGAGTACACATTGCAATCATTTGGAGAAATGGCAGATAATTTCAAGAGAGAATACTTTAAACTCCCACCAGAGGTACTACTTCTCTTTCACTTTGGCAGAAATTTTGGATGGTAATGTACAGGTTTTGCTGGAATACATAGACAAAATTTTAATCTTTGTTGTCTGAGAAACAACCTTTATACCAAGACATATTTGGGTGCCAATGACTATCTTGTGGCCCACGATAGAATGAGGAAATTTTCAACAATTATCATGAAAAATGAAAGTCTCAAAGGGGACATGCACAGAGGGGGTGTTCTGTTATACGTACCAACCCTAGATTAGTACATTGTGTTACATTGTGCTGAGTAGATTTTGTAATCTCTGAAGTCAGAGGAATGGGTTTGAATGCATCTTGACAAAAGATGTAAAAGGTTTTTTTTTTCCTTGTATTTCCTCAGCAAGTACCTACTGAAGTTGTAGAGAAAGAGTTCTGGAGACTAGTTTCAACAATGGATGAAGATGTAAGTGAGATAATCTAAACATTAGATGTTCCTAAGTTTATTTTATCGTGAAATTAATCAATATCTATAAGCATCAAAGAAACACCACATACATGTAAAAATGCTCAAATCTTCACCACTGTGGACTAATCAGTTTGCGTGATAATTTTCTCAGGTGACAGTTGAATATGGTGCTGATCTTCATACAGCAACACACGGCAGCGGATTCCCAACTAAATTTAATGCTGTCACTAGTGAAGAGGAAGTAAGGGTCTCAAATTTATCGTATGTTAACTTCCTTAAAAGAGCTCTGAAAATATTTATACAGCAAGGTTCAAGTTATTCACAACAAAGGGGAAAGTGTGTACTCTGTGCACACTTGTCTTTAGCAAGGGAGCTTGTGTGTTTTAGATTTATTTCTACCTTGGGTTACAAGGTCATTTAAAAGTAAGTTAGGATTGTAACTGCTTTGTATAGAGGTTTTGCACAGCAGCCATGTTGGATGGCAGGAACTATAAAAATATTTTGCATAAGAAAGAATTTTTTTTTTCCCATGGGTAAAATAATCTATTGTTCCTGCCATCCAACATGGCTGCTGTGCAAAAACCTCTATACATGGGATGAATATAATTCAGGGAAGTGTTCCTTTGAAGTTGCCTGATGTGTAACTAGTTTTAGATTGGAGGAGTTCTTTTACATTATCTGGTTCTGTTGACACTATGTACAAATTATTTTGGTGTTCTAGAGAAAACTGTGGTGCTACTTTGGTGGGGTGGGGGGGGGGCGTAACAAAATGATAATGGTTTTATCAAATGAGTTCATGATGTATATTAGCCAGTGTAAAGAGTCACTAAAACTGACATTTCAAGCATCAGCCCTTCATCGGAGTGAAGGGCAGAAGACCGACACTCAAAAGGTCAGCCTCGGAGACTCTCTATGTGGCCAATTTACATTATTTACTCAGCTGGTAAAACCAAGTTAGCTGAGGGCGTTGATTTTATTAACTCTAAAATATCTTCGTGTGAATGTTTTTCAGTTTTATGCCAAATCAGGCTGGAACCTTAACAACCTTGCAAATTTAGAGAGATCAGTGTTGTCCCACATCAGTGCAGATATATCAGGAATGAAGGTTCGTTCATGACTAAATCTTACCAAAACTAATAATGTGGCTTGCATTTACATGTACATTGTTTGAAAATTTTATGCTGGAGTTTGTTAGATTTTGGATGTAAGATCCATCTGATCAACTTCCTGGCAGCTGGAACTTGTGGCTTGTCTTTAACCGCCTCCTGGTTAGCTCAATGGATAGAGCGCTGGACTGTTGTGTGGGAGGTCGAGGGTTTGAGCCCCAGCTGGACCAACACTCAAGGTCTTAAAATAATTGAGAAGAATATGCTGCCTTTCTATAACATCAAGAAATGGTTTAGATATTCTAGTCTTCTTGGATTCTAGTCTTCTTGGATAGGGACAAATAAATGGAGGTCCCGTCTCCTGCAGGGTTAGGGGTAGGAGACATTAATTTCCCATGCACGAGATTACTGTGTGATGAATGTCCTCTCCTGGGGTGGGATGGGATGGGTGGGTTGTTGTCTTGCGTTTCATACTTGAGCCTCTGGCTTGGGCAATATGGGTAACTATGCCCCACGTAAAGACATTAAACTTTGATTACTATTACTATTAATAATAAATAAAAACTATTACTATTACTATCTTCTCTTTATCATATATATTTTTTGTTTTGAATTTTTTTTATTAACGTGGTGTTTTAATCAGCACAGGATTATTGAATGAATTTAAGTCTTTCACTCAGGAGTGACAAAAAAGAAATATCTCCTCACAATATTCATACATTTTCAAGCATAGAGGTGATGAGATGAAAAGAAAACTTTAATTTGATTTGACACCAAATTCTCAAAGCAAAAATTGTAAACAGTGTATGGAGTTAAGTTCAGAGAATTTATCTTTTGATTTTGGGAGTGAAGGGGTAACACCATGGAAATTATATTTACCCTATTTTATTGTTTTAATTCATAATTTGATTGCCAATTATTTTTATCTTTTCTCTCATAGGTCCCTTGGATATATGTTGGCATGTGTTTCAGCAGTTTCTGTTGGCACAATGAAGATCATTGGAGCTATTCAATCAACTACATGCACTGGTTAGAACATTGTTTTTTTTTAATATATATATATATACTTTGGAAGGAGTAAAATAAACATTAGCTGTATACTTTTTCCTTAAGTTTTAATTAATGCAAAAATAAAAAAATATATATATATATAATTATATAAATTATATCAAATTCTGACCTGGTTGTAGAAGTTTAAATAACAGTGATTTTTAATGAAAGATCTCTAGCCATCTTTCAATTGTGGTAGAGGATATTTTTCCCAATTGTCAATTTTTTAAAACTATGAGAGTTTAGATTGATTTCTTTCAAGCCATTTTGCTTACTTCTAGGTATGGTCGTTCAAAACACTGTCAACCTTACCCTGAGTTATTGTAAATTTTTCTTTTGTATTTTTTTCCACTAGTTTCAAGTCGTATTAAAATAACTCAACAAAACCTTAGCTCTCATACGCCACATGAGAAATTAAAACCAAGGTTAACTTTTAAATCCTAGATTAACATTAACCCGCTTTCACGCAACCCAGCCCTGGGTGACAAGTGAGATCAGTGTAGATAGTATAGAAAGCTGCAAAAGTCTATAACAAAAATTTCTCTCTCTAATTGGCACTCTGAATCCCCATGGTATCAATGAACTATTTTCATTCAACTGTTTTACTCTAAACTTGTGTTTTTCACATTACCATGTTACTACTAATGGCATAGCTCCATTGACCACTTTCAAAAATGGCTGCTGGATTAATATTCTTTTGTTTAAATTTAAATTAGCCTTTCTGGCCTCGCTTGAGACAATGTATTGTTTTGAATTTTGTACTGGAGAACGAGGCCAAAAAGGCTAATTTAATTTAAACAAAAGAATATTAATCCGGCAGCCATTTATGAAAGTGGTCTATATTTCTATTTACAAAGACACACAATCCACAGTTCCTTTGTTCGCTCTGATGAAGGGCTAATGCTTGAAATATCAGCTTTAGAAACTCTTTATGCTGGCCAATTTAACCCTCCCATGAGTGATCAAGACAGAATTTCTCCTTACAAAATCAGTACAATATCAAGCAAATGTGTGATGAGAATAAAGAAAAGTATCAATCAGGGGATTGTTAGTTGATCCAGTACCAAATTCTCTGAACCAGCATCATAAGAATTGTATGTCCAACTGTAAGGAGAATTACAAATGAGATCGCGGGAGTGAAAGGGTTAAATTGTCAACTCAGTTGATAAAATCAAATTATCTTGAGATTGTAATTGTTTGTTTGTTTGTTTAAAGGGGTGAGCCCAAAACATGGTATGGTGTACCAGGTGACAATGCTGAGGATTTTGAACGCTCCATGAAGGAGGCAGCCCCTGAACTCTTCGAGGCACAACCTGACCTTCTTCACCAACTCGTCACCATTATTAATCCCAATGCACTAACTGCTAAGGGTGTACCTGTGGTTAGAACCAATCAGTATGCAGGGGAGTTTGTAATCACATTCCCCAGGGCATATCATGCTGGATTCAACAATGGCCTGAATTTAGCTGAAGCTGTTAATTTTGCTACAGCAGACTGGGTAAGTATTGTTTATATTTTCATTATAATCTTACTTTCCCCTGTTTTCGTATTTTATCAGCAAACCAATATGTGTGACAAAAGAGTGGAAAAGAACATCCTAGTTGATTTTCTGAATACTGCAAATCTCTTCTACTAATACAACGTCTAATCATTGCTATCTTTGCCTTTTGAATGCTTCAGATTGTCAATAAAAGTAAAAAAATAGTGGAAAATGCGAGTTGTTTTGAAATATACAGTGATACCTTTGAGAATTTACAAAGCCTTTGGCCCAAGTGCCTTGATTCCATGCACCTTTAAACAAAACCGCTTTTACGCGGGCTCAGATCTAATATCTGCCATTACTACTGTTTGTCTCTCAATTCCTGTTAGTCCTTGTATCAATAGTTGTTTTTTTCATTATTTTGATTGGTGTTTGTCCTCAGCATATTGTGTTTCCCCCCCCCCCTTACTTTACAGCTTCCAATTGGACGTAAGTGTATTCAACATTACCGTGAGATGACTAGAAACCCAGTATTTTCTCATGAGGAGTTAGTTTGCAAGATGGCTGCAGATCCTGATGGTTTAGATTTGGACTTAGCCAAGGCAGTCTATGATGAGATGTTGGCTGTCGTGGAGAAGGAGGCAAACAGGCGGCATAGGCTGGCTAAAATGGTAGGTTTCAACGCTAGGCATGAAAAAGAAGTAGGATAACTCAAGAGCGTCACTTGAAGTACTATTGACCTCTTCGTTCCCAGGATCGTATCGGTCATTCCCCTTATGATCTGCCACCCAATTCTTATTGATGTTAGTTCTGAGAATTTGGTGGTGGATCAAATAATCCCCTAATAGATATTTTTCTTTATCCCCATCACTTGTCTGCTTGATATTATGTTGATATTTTTTAAGGAGAAATTGTCTTGGTCGCTAATGGAAGTTGAATGTTAACTAGCTTTCATATGATTTACCACCCTCTAGGGTGGGGTTGATTCAAAGGTTCCTTCAGCAGGGCTCGACACTAACTTTTCAACTTACTAGCCAAGTGGCTAGTTACATCTCAGATGTTAAGACAATTTCAGTTTGTTTACTAGCCAAACTGGCTAGTGGGCTATCATTAGTGTCGAGCCCTGACTTCAGTCTCAAAAAAGCCAGTAATGAAAGACACAGCCTTGGTTAAGATCCTCGATCTTCAGCTAGACTCGTTCGTAATTGAGTTGTGATCTTCAAGATTAATACATATTGAAACTTTTTTTCATGACAGGGCATCTCAGAGTTTGAGCGAGGTGAAGCATTTGAGTTGTTGCCAGACGATGAACGACAATGTGGTGTGTGCAAAACGACCTGTTTCCTGTCTGCAGTTCAGTGCCATTGTAGTCTTGGTGGGTTGTTACAAATGTAGTGAATTTGTTTAATTGTCAATAACATTTCCTTAAAATTTCACAGTTGTCGTTACGGGAAAGAATTGCCTCGTTCCCAAAGTGTGGCTTTTAGCTCAGTTTCTTTGAAGCCTCTACGACTGTTTTAATTGCAGCTCACCTGCGAGGGTCATTTATTTTATTTAATCGCTTTCGCCGTGATTAAAATGCTAAAATAAGACTTGGAGGGAAACAATACTTTTGAGCAGGCCACGAGAACGAGAGAGGAAGGTGCGGAACAAACAATCGAGCGAGGCGCCAAATTAAGTGTGCCTGTTAATTACTTAAAGATGTTGTTTGTATTGAGTTTTTCTTGGCATTCCTGAGAGATAAGTAGTGTTTTTATTTTTCTTTGCTTTAGGGAAACTCGTCTGTCTTGACTGTATTACAGACATTTGCCCCTGTGTACCTCCAGAAAAGAGCTTAAGGTATGCTCGAACTTTCAAGATTAAAGTGCCAATTCTCTCCTTTAGCCGCTACACATTTCCTTATTAAGAATTTTTCAGTGTGAACGTGATGATAAATCAAGATAACTTCTACCTCATGAGTTTGAGTATTCTTACTACCTGTTTGCTGGATAATGTATGGATATTATAGGAAGAAGTTACATGTTAATCGCGTGTGGGAGTTGAAGGTTCGTGGATGTCATAGTCCATGAGTGTTTTCCAATGAACAAATGGTAAACACCACAGCGTACACTCAATTCGAAGCGTCGACTCAAGAAGCTAGAGTCGCTCTCGCCTATCGCCTCGAGCGACTCTCACGCTTCTTTCGTGCTTAGCAAACCTCCCAAGTGCATCCATAACTCAATAGTGTACGCTGTGGTGTTTAACATTTGTTTTATAACATAACATTGATACATTGTAGCTAAAGAGTTCCCTTTTATTTAACAAATCTTACGTGACCAGAAAAAAAAACAAGCGCGCGCGGAAAAATAGTCTTTGCATTTGCTCTCGTCAGCAGCGTACACCCATGGGAAAATGGGGGACGCTAAATTGACCAATCAGAGCGCGCGCTTTGCTTTGGTTAACTAACTGATGACACTGTTGACAGATATCGATACACTCTGCAAGAATTGCCATCAATGCTTCTGCGTCTGAAGAGAAGAGCTGATTCCTTTGACAACTGGGCAACTGAAGTAAAAAGAGCTCTAGATCCATCAGATCCTAAAGTCGGTATGTCTGTAAAAGACTCGAATATCTTCATGTCAATAAACACATCTTATTCAATGGTAAACAAACATACAATATGGGTGGATCTTTTGCGAGTTGCTTACGGGGCTCGAAAAAATGCGATTAGTGAGCAAAACTTCTGCTCGTGCTCTTTGTTAAACCATGGAATAAAGGATTTGTTATTCCATTTTTCGGTCAGTTATAACATTTTTCTGTGACGACTTCTTCCTTCAAGTCATTTCTCTGAGGCATGTTATAATTGTTGTTCCCAATGGTTATTCACAGATGTATCAGAACTAAAGGATCTGGTAAACACTGCGGAACAGAGCCAATTTCCAGACTGTGACCTGTTCCAACAGCTTAAGGCTGCTGTTACTGAAGCTGAACGATGTGCCAGTGTTGCTGTGCAGTTAGTCAGCAGGAAACACAGGACAAGGTAAAGAGCTCCTGTAACCACAACTTACATTTTACAATTTCCAGATGTAGAAGTGACGGAGAAATTCAGAAAGGGGGAGAATATCGAGAAGTTAATCATGCCTGCTATGATAACAAGTGACTGAGTATAGTTTGACAAGCGAGTGCTCAGTCATGATTTTCTTGGTGAAAACTGTAGCCGCCATCTTTGATTTTTACAGCCGTGGAAGTCTGGGGACAGGAATTAATTTGTATGGGGGGGGGGAGGGAAGGCGACGGACAAAAAGAAGAAGAGGGAAGGGTGCAGGGCAATAAAAATCACTTTTCACCTTTTTCTGCTCCCCCCTTCCTCCACCGTCCATTGTATCTCATATTAGGATAATTTCAGAGCTGAACAAAGAGTTTGCAGCAATCTGATTGGTCGAGCGGTTCCTTATATGACGCTATATAAACCGCTCCACGCGGTTTATATAAAATGTTAAAATAAAATGTTAATGAATGTTACTAAAATGTTATGATTTTAGAAATTTCTCTCTTGCTCAGCTCTGAAATTATACTAAAACAATTATTCGCCTCAGGTTCGGTGAATATTGTCGAATAATCCCCTCGACTTCGTCTCGGGGATTATTCGACGATATTCACCTCGCCTTCGTCGAATAATTGTTAAATATAATATAGCCGGTTGAATAAATGATTGCGGGTAAGACGCCTGCTATGCGGCTAGTGACTTGTGAGTTGTATGTTAATGTCTGCCACTTGTAGCCTTCACATTTGGCGCAAGTAACTAATCAAAGCAGGGTCATCATTTGTGAATGTTTGTTGTTTTGTTATACAGACCCCACAGTGGTGCAGATAACGTAGCAGCCACTCGTTTAAGTCTTGATGAACTTCAAGGGTTCATGCAGCAGCTGCAGAACTTACCTTGTGTCGTAAGAGAAGCCGATCTCGTACAAGTAAGTGGCGCACACTGGATCGTACCAAAGCTTAAAGGAAACCTCCACAGGTGGAACCAGTTGTCATCAAACCGAGGAAAATTAGGAAGTAACCACCAAAATGTATAAACACTGGAATCAAATGTTAGCAGTATTGATGGTAGAATTTCCCGTTAAGCCCCCATTTTGGATTGTAGACATTCTACGGAAAGCTTCCCACAACGCAACATGGTGCATGGCACAAAATTGTGGCGTCAAAATACCCTTACTCTGTACCGATTTTTTCACACATAAATTACTTCCTACCCATTTATGCCACCTGTTTTTAACGTAATTGAGTATTATGGTCATTTAACGATCCTTTGTGCCACCTGTGGAGATTTCTTTTGGAGTTAAAACGCTCAGTCCGTTGCTCAACGCCACAGTGGTTAGAATGATGTCACGCAAGGATTTTATTACGTTCAAGTAATGTCACACAACACACTGTTTGAGTGGTGTGGCACCCATTTGTAGGATATCAAGTTTGAATGGTTGGTACCTCATTGATGGTGGGATTGTTTACGATTCTTCAGGAACTTATGACACATGTGGAGAGTTTCCAGTGCGAAGCTCAGAAGGTGATTCAAAGTGGCACAACAGATACAACAAGACTTCAACAACTCCTGGACAATGGACACACACTGGATGTTGACTTACCAGAGATCCCAAAACTCAAACAGGTTAGACTTGATTCTGCTTGGCTCCATAATGTTTTGCGGTCATACTCGATGTTGTGTCCTGTGAATTGTTTGAATCTTTGATTATGAAGTTTACTTTCAATTTTAGGAGTTACGGCTGGCCAAGTGGTTAGAGCAAGTGAACATAACTCTAGCGAACACTGAAGATGTTTCGTTCGATGCTCTTCAAGAGCTACTTGAGACTGGAAACACACTTCCGCAAAAAGCTGGTATGTCCGTGAACTTTCCCTAACTTAACTTTTCAAGATCTACAAAGCTTGACTAAACTTCTTGACGTGGTGCCATATATTAAGTTGGTTAGCGCCTTATTCGTTGAAATAGAATGTGTTTTATGGTAGAAATTTCAGAATTATAGCAACTTAAATTATTAACAACTATTGGCATTATTTCCCCCAGCTATTGAGAAAGCCGTTAGCGAGCTTCGTAGTCTGGTAGCTCTAGGTGAACGGTGGGAAGAAAAGGCAAAACTTTGTCTTCAAGCCAGGTAAGAACCAACAGCGTTCATCTTCTACTTTTACCGTCTATCCAGGTACATTAATGACCAGATTCTGTCAGCCAATATTGTGTGACAATCGAAATAGTTAAATAACGCACCCGGAATGCTACAGTGTCACGCACAGCTCTCTTATCCTTGCAGGTCCTATCGTTAGATTCAGCTGTTTTACACACACAGTTCGTTACTTCAGTGACATATTTATCAAACACCTCGTGTAAAATACACCACACTCTCTCCTTATAGGCCCCGTCATGCGATGACTACAGTGGAAGCCATAGTAAAAGATGCATCACGTGTTCCGCTGTATCTTCCAAACGTGAGCGCGCTCAAAGAAGCACTACGTAAAGCACGTGAATGGTCTGACAAAGTTGATCATGTGCAGGTATGGTGGTGATAAAAATAAGGAGCTCTGCTCAAGGGTATCAGAATTTAAAGGATCAACCCTTGTTGGGGACATCAAGAGTAAAAGAAGCGTGAGTGGTTCGTAAACTACGAGTAGTCTCGCCCTTCGGCGAAGTCCGTCTCGCGATTTGAGAAAAATCAGGGTTCCGTGGGAACTCTAGAAGTGCGCCTCACTCACAGAGTTCCGCGGGGCGTGCTAACATCAATATTTTTTTTTTCTTTTTTTTTTTTTTTTTTTACTTAATTTGGTTTTTGACTCGCGCGAAGAGGTTCGCCGCAAAGCAGGGTCTGCTCTTGGTCTAAGGGGTTTGTAAACTGAATTGCAAATCGAGTTGTCCAGGTACGAGTCAGAGAGTGTGTTTTTGGTGTTTACTCTCATCTCTCACAATGCCTTTTTTCAGCAAAAAGTCTAATTGGATGGAATTGTGGGAGTAGGGGAGGAGAGGGAGGGTATCGATGGTTACCTTAAGAAAGACTTGCATAATTTCTCTTTGGGAAAGAGTCAGTATTCTTGGTTGCTTGGAGTCAGGGATAAATTCTGGCGGTTTGAGTCAGTTGGTCCTAAGATAAACTCCCCTGTAGAGGTTTTGCACAGCAGGCCATATTGGTTGGCAGAAACAATAGATTATTTTACCCATGGGAAAAAATTTCTTTCTTATTCAAAATTTTTTCATTGTTCCTGCCATCCAATATGTCTGCTGTGAAACAAGTACTTTCATCGGCCCACAACCCTTTACGAAACCCTAATATATTATCGTTTTTTTATGACGTCATCATTCGCTTATAGCTGGTGTGTTTTAAACTCTGGGTGCTAAGCTGAGTTCTTTGTTAATCCCAGAATGATGACTACTATCCTTACCTTGACGTCCTGGAAGCCCTGGTGATGAGAGGTAGACCTATTCCCGTGCGCTTGGAGCAGCTCCCTCAGATGGAATCCCAAGTAGCTGCAGCGCGCGCCTGGAGGGACCGAGCCGCAAGGACGTTTCTCAAAAAGAATTCTTCAGCTACTTTGTTGGAGGTTGGAGAGCAAACGTTTCGTTGGGTTTTATATCAATATGACTCGAAACTAATGGGAAAAAATACAAAAGAATACTTCTTTTGCAGAGTATAAAACGAAATTGAAACTTTACACTAACCTCGGGTTAGGTTGAACGTGTTTTGAACAACCCGGCCCAGCATGACGACGAGTGTTAAGATCTCACGCACATTAAACTGCGCTTTGTTACCGCGATCGAAAAGTTTTCAATTTGGAGCCAGTCCTCGGTAGCCCACAGGCCTTGTGATTTGAACTATAACTTGAGTTTGAAAAAGTCTTTTGTAAATTTTGTACTCAAAGATGTTCAATTTGTATCGCATTTCTTAGATCTTATCACCCCGGAAAGACGTGGGATCATACAAAGCTTGTCCCAAACCTCGCGGCAGCAAAAAACGGGATAAAGCCGAGAAAGAAAAAAATGAGAAAGAACGAGAAGTTATAATTGAGCTAGTGGCGTTGGACGAGTACATCGGTAGGGATCCTGCCCTACAGATCGCTGAGTTCCGAGAAGCGGAAAGTAAAGAGATGCAAAGCATGCGGCAATTGCGACTAGTCAACATAGCTAGACAGAAAGAAGAAGACAAGAAGAGACAGCTTGGGGAAAGCCTGGACGGACAGTACTGTACATGCCGGCGGGGACCCGACGGTTTTATGCTACAGTGTGAGCTATGTAAGGAGTGGTATCACGGCTCCTGTGTTCCCCTTCCGCGTACCCAGGGTGGCAAATCCATGGGTAAAGGCTCCGCCGCGCTGGAAGCGGCGAAGGAGCTCAAGTATCTGTGCCCGCTCTGCTCAAGGTCGAGGCGACCCCGCCTGGAAACGATCTTGTCGCTGCTAGTATCGCTACAGAAGCTTCCTGTTAGGCTCCCTGAGGGAGAGGCGCTACAATTCCTCACTGAAAGAGCAATGAACTGGCAGGATCGTGCCAGGCAGTTTCTGGCGGACGAAGATGTTGTGAGTCTTCTCACGTTTCTCAGTAGAACATCTGCAGCCTGGCCTCAAGGAGTGAGCGCGGAGAACTTGTCTGCGTCGGCTGCGTTACTTCGTCTCGCTCAAGTGGGACCCGAATCGGAAAACGCCGAGAAATCAGCGTCGAGTGAGGTGTCTGTCACGGACGAAGCTAACGACAGTGCGCAGGCCGAAGTTAGGCCGACTTTATCGGAGGAGATACGACGGCAAGCCGAAACGATGATGATGGAAGGAGATCTTTTGGAAGTGTCGCTCGATGAAACGGAACAGCTGTGGAAAATACTCCTCAGTCAGAAAAGCCAAGAAGAACAAGAAACGCAGGTGAGAAACATAAGGGCGATTCCAAAGGAGAGCGTTTTTGGTCAAACAAAACCAAACTTATTAACAACACTGGTATTCATATGATCCATAGTGTTGCAGTTGCAGTTCATTTATTTGTTTAAGCAGGTTGATTGATTGGCAGCTGTAATAGCTGATGTGGACCTGCTGTCCTAACCCACCCATCCCACCCCAGGGGAGGACATCCATCACACAGTAATCTCGTGTGTGGGAAATTAACGTCTCCTGCCCCAAACCTGCAGGAGACGGGACCTCCATTTATTCGTCCCTATCCGAGAAGACTAGAATATCTAACCATTTCTTGATGTTATAGAAAGGTAGCAAATTCTTCTCAATTATTCTAAGACCTTGAGTGTTGGTCCGGCCGGGGCTCGAACCCTCGACCTCCCGCACAACAGTCCAGCGCTCTATCCATTGAGCTAACCGGGAGGCGGTTCTCAATTACATTTCCTATGGCACTGACATAAAGAATTTGTTTGATAATCAGGAACGTCTGAAATTGGTGATCAGTTGCTTTGTTCACTTAACCTTTTATTCGATTCAGGGGTTAAGTTATCAGGAGAAATTAAAAGCCATTAATTTTTGTGAGTTAAAGGGTTTGTTACCAGCATCAATGGCTGGTGATTTGGGTCTGAGAAGGAAGTTTAAAAAATCAAATCCTATTTTCTTGCGCTTGTCTTTTTGTTTCGCGCAGTTCTTTGAGTATTGAAAATTTTTCACCAATCTAATTCGAGAACCCGAATCCAAAATTCCGTGGAATGCCTCTTAGATATTCCGAATACATTAGAAATTGTATTTATACAACAGCACTTGTTTTTTAACTAAGAAAGTCCGACGTCTGTTACCAAGGAGCCACCAAGTTTCAACAGCAGTCATCAGTTCACTCAACAACTGTGTTTTCGTTTTGTAACTCGCGTTTTAAAATTTTCAAAACAGGTTTCTGTTGTGAAATGCAAGTCGTAATGAGGAATCTTGTTTTTGTCGGCAGCTTTTTGAGGCGAAATCCGCCAAAGAGAAAGTCAAACGGAAGCGCAAGAAAAAAGACAATGAAGATAAAGAAAAGCCAGCGAGAAGAGGATCGAATGCTAGTTCAACGAACTCTGCTCCTGCTACATCAGAGACACCAAAGAAACGTCGCCGAAAAGACAAAGAAAAAGTCGTCAAAGTGAAAAAAGAAAAGATGGTTGATGTCGAAGAAGACGACGACGAAGATGATGACGATGATGATGAGATTTGCGCCGCCGGCGCGTGCACACGACCCCAAGGGGATGAAGTGGGATGGGTGCAGTGCGACGTCTGTCAGAAGTGGTATCACCTCGCCTGCGTGGGACTAAGCCCGGAGCGTGCAGAAGCCATGGATTCTTATAACTGTCTGCTGTGTGTTGGAGGGGGTGAGGGTTCGTCTACGAATTCAGCTGTGGGGACCCCACCCGGGGCGTCACCTGAGTCAGAGAATGTTGACGTAGATGGTACCACGCCGACTTCCCCTACGCCTCCGGTCTCAATAGTAGATGTTGAAGGGATGGAGACCGCGCAACCTCAAGGACAAGAGCCGGCGGAAAGTGCTGTCGGTTGCCAAGGCGACGGCAACTCGGTGCGCCCAGTCACTACAATCGATTTGTGTTCGGATGACGAAAGTGTGCACGAAGATATTCAGACCGATGAAAACACCGTGGATATTGAAACGGGACCAACGGATCAGGTTTAAAATCTCATATACAAGATGGAAAAAATCTTAATTAACTAAAGACTGAATATTGAGGAACATATTTTTTCGCAATTTTTCCGGCCAAACCCCAGACCCGTGTTCGGGTAAGGCTGTTTTTATAATAGTGTTTGCCATTATTATTCGAGAGAAGTTATCCTCTCTCAGCCGCGCTGGATAACTTGGGTATTTCAAGTTTTGTCGTAATTCTCGAGCCGTTACGAAGTTTTTGACAGTCACAACCGTTTTCCGCTTCCGAAATATACTTTATTTAGTTATAATTAAAAATAAGTCGTTTTTGGAAGACGCGATATATTTCCGATAACTTCTACCAATCAGAAAGGTGTGTGATGTAGCTCGAGCGGCCTCGAGTGTACTGAGAATTTCTCGCGAAGTAGAGGCGACTTTTCCAACCGGATAAGATTTTCAAGTTCAAACGGAAGCCGATGATAACTGCTAACTGTTCTTATAATATAATGAATATCTTATAACTTTGATCAACTTCCCAACGCAACAAACAGCTGTGAAAAATAAAGTCTAGAGCTACAGGTAAAATGTGGGTAGTTAAAACTTATCGAAACGAAACAAAAAACGATGAAAATGGCCTCATTGAGAGTAACTTCGGGTGTAGTTTGGTTTCTAGCTGTTCAAATGAATTATCACAGTGTCGTTTGTGACTTCACCTAGAAACAGAGTATTTTTTTCACTCAGAAACAGAGCAACGTTGGTCTCTCGGATCAGGTGGCCGTTTCTCGATGACTGCGGTAACTTAACGGGCCCACAAGGCTGTGTTTCGTTTTCCTTCAGATGGGCGTTTCGAGAGTTTTGAGTCTTCTGCAGTAAAACTTTTAAGTTAAAAGAAACAAAATGGACTCCTAAGAGTGCCAGAAGCTACTTCTCTAATCTTAAAGTTTTTATTTTAAAACAGTATTTCGAGCCCGTTAAGTTACAGGGACTTAAGAGAGGCGGGCACCTGTTCGCAGATTCTTCTAATCCGCTGCAATTATTATTAATGAAAAGTTTGGAGAATTTGAGCTCAAAGACAACGGTTGTATTCACGCTAAAAGTTTGTCAATCAATGCAATTTGTGGTGAGAAAATGAGCACATGGATTTGAACATTTTCTCAACCGTTGTAAATGAAATTTTCTACAGCAATCTGTTGATGACATCAAGTTTAGAAATCATTACATTTGGTTATTCAAAAAAGGACAAAGACTAGCATTATTCCGTTGCAAAATTCACCATAAAAGTAATTAGCTTATTTATAGCCTTGTATATAGCCACAGCATTGATGTAACCGATTGTAAATTTTTCTAAACAGTTTCCTTGTATTCGATTTAGATTGGTCTGTTAATTCCCCTCACACACTACTTCCCACTCATCTCGTTTTTCACTGAATTGTACTGCCCATTGTAAACCTGTTTAACGGATCGTTTGCTGCGAACAACTTTCATAGTATTTAAAGTATTGTGAATAAATTGCGCGAATTAAAAGAATAGTTTGAAAACAATTTTCGTGCTTATTGTGAGTTTAGACTACGAAGAGTCTCTCTTTTTCGGCGAAGTCCGTCGCGGGATTTCAAAAAAAAAACAATTCTGCGAAAAAAAAAATGGATGTTTAGCGCGCTGCTCGGAACCCTGGAAGTGAAACGCGCTGACATGTTTTTCTTTTTCGCCTTTTTTTTTTTTTTTTTTTTTTTTTTTTTTACTCACGCGACTAACTTCGCCGTAAAGGAGAGACTGTTCGATTGGGTGTTGTTTACATACGAAGTGAGGGTTGGCACTTTGACTCTGCCCATCGCGTTCCAATCCTGTCCGCGTCGTTCGCTTGCGTTTTGAAGAGGACTGGGGATGGGCTAAGACTTTGAAAAGAACCTTGACTGATAACATGACGAAGGTGGTCACTTCATTTTGTGGCTACTTTCCTCTACTCACTCTGCGGAATGGAAAAAGCTTAAGCCTAATCTTTTACAACTAGAGTTTTTTTCTAGCTTAAGAAAACCTTCGCTTCAGCTGGTCTATTGAGGCGTAGGAGTTAATCTCGAGAAAATGACGTAATTATGCATAAGGATCATAAAGTGATCGTTTGCCAGTTCCCACTGGCAGAGAGACTGATTTGATATCGGGATTTCAAAAGCGATGCTTGATTCGACGCGAATCTCACCAGAGATGAAGTCCTTGAAAAAGCATTGGAAATAAAAAACTACTAAATTACTGTGGCTGATACGAAAGGAAAGCATTCAATTGTACACCCATCCTCGGAGACCCAGGGGCTGTGGGTCGATTTCAAGTTAGGGCATGAAGAGCCCCTGGGGACATTGTCTTACAAGACTTGTTCCAAACGGTAGCAGTCATTCTGCCATCTGATTGGTGCCAGAAAATCTTTGTTTTTCTGCCCAATCAGAGTGAAATGTGCTTTGGAGTCCTTTCGTGTGTTGTAACACGGATAAATACTAATTGCTCAATTGCTCGCTATGTTTGTTTGGGCTGTGCGACGGAGATTTGCTTGAGGTGAAAAGTTTCAGTCTCAGCACACAATGTAAGAGGAATCGATCAGATTGTCTGCGAAAATCTTACCGGAAATTATACTGAATACTTTCGCAGGTATCACTAGAGAACGTGTTTTAGAGTTTGCGAGGTTTGTATACAACACGATGGCTGCAGTCATTGATATGTCGCTTTAAATGTTAAACGAGATTTGAGCTTAAATCTTTCTGGATTATTTGCATAATTTGCTATGACTGAAACTTTGCCAATCCCGTGAAGTAATTTCGTCGCACGGGCCACGCAGGTATGTCGACGATGACCATCTTACTTTATATGCATGACAAATCAGAATAAGCCAAATGGAGCAAATTTACAATCACACGCCATATTGATACAGATCCTGAATTTGATCTATCTCGGCATTCGAATATCTTTAACTTGGGACTTGTTACCTCAAGTTTACTTTTAAAGGCATCGCACAAATTTGAAAAACGATTTGTCGCTAATTGGCCTGATTACACTCACATGAAACATCCATACAGAAATCTAAACATTGTTACGAGTTGAAGCGACAAATTGATGTCCACAAGTTGAGAGTATTTGTGGTTTACTTTAAACTTGAAGGGTCGATTATTGAAACGAAGTCTAGTTTGGGCTGCGGGTTTTTAGCGATCAGTCAAGTTCCTTATATGTTTCTTTTTTTTTAAGTAATCAGATGTTTGTTTTAGCGGTCTATATAAGCCATTTTGACAGTTTCACAAAAACTTAACGTTTACGACTGATATTTTCTACTTGACGTAAAATTGTTACAGCGAAGTTTGGATGAATAAGGGTTCAATTTTGTTTTAATTTATAGCCGGCGCAAAAAGTTCACGTTGAGATGGAGCTCGAACTTAATACCCCTAAGCATTTGCGCGTCGTTACCAACTGAGTTGGGAAGCAAATTTGTGAGTAAACCACCTGCTGTCTCCATACAAACAAACATGCAACTCCATGGCTACGGCACCAGAATAATTATGGCGTGCATACACTGAACTATGCATAACTTATTAATATACAGAATTAGGGGAAAAAAAGCAACTAAAAAATAAACCTAATATATCAAATTGAAAACCTTCATATTTTTCCCAGAGATACCTTATAGTGAACTTAGATCCTTGGTAAGGTTTTCTTCTTGCTTTTTTTAATTGTAGAAAATTCATGAAAACTGAAATAAGCGTCGGAATCCGTGAAATGGCGGAAATCAGTGCCCCGAGTAGAGGCAAATGAACTTCGCTCATGAATAGCGCAAATGATAGCAAGTTCGTATCGATTTGATAATTTTGTATAGGAGGGATTGAGGTATGGTTTAAGTCTAAAATGGGACCATTTCATGTAATTTGGAGCTCATGAAACAAGTGAGATGGAGTGGTCAGTAGTACAATCACTACGGTTTCTTCCTCATGTATGAGAATCGTGATTCCCTTAACGAAACAACGAACTGTACTAAAAATTCATTAATAGTCTACCAAGAGCTTTTCTTGCACCCGGTGTTAACAAGTTAAGTCGATACACACACAAATTTGTTTTTATTCCCCACTGTTTTAGCAAAACCCTAAGAACGTATAAGATATAACGGCTGGTGAGTGGAAATAGGTGATGTGTTCACTTGTTGATGTGAAATTGTAAGTATGTATTATGATGCATCAAAACGAAAAGATTGTCTGGCAGTTGCAATTACAATAATTTATCGTACTTTCCGCATGGTTGCTTTATGCGTGGTTTGTTGTCGCTTTACACGTGCAGCGCGATAGAGGAAAGTCCGAAAGTTACACAGCGTAACAGATCATTAACATAACAAAATAGAAACATTGTTGCTTAGGGAAGCTACAACCGTCTGCCATGACAGAAGTTCTTGATTTTCCCTTGAAATGCGGATGCAACAGAAGATAAATAATTTTTCATAACAAATTTGTCCTTTGAATTTTTCGGGATATTTCTAATTTTTATCCGCTCATGCGGTGAGGCTGTGTGACCTGTCGCCTGCGCGTTAGCCTCGGGGGTTTCACTCGTTGCCTAAAATATACTTCTTTAAGAAGTACAATGACTCGATTTATTAGGTGCGCCTTCCCACCCGCTGATTTCGGCCGGGGCTAAGGTTTTTTCGGATAAAGTTTGGCTGCCGCAAGACAGTTATCAATGACGGCCATGCAATCGTATTTGTAGGATGTAAAGACAACATTACAGCATTTTCAGCGGAGATTTGAAGGAGTTCCCACGAAATTGAACATTGAAAACTTGTGAGCAGTGAGAAGAACCTCATTGTGAGTATTAGTATTAAGGAACGTTGCGGCGAAATGGCATCATCTGCTAGGATTTGTTTGCATGAAAATATACTTAACGATACTGTGAAAAACAAAATCAGAGCCACTCATTTGTGCCCAAGAAAACAGGGAAAAAGCTGTTTCCTTTCGGCTAGCGAAACCTCCGTTTGGAAAATGGTCGAAGACAACTTTCTTTACCCCGATGTGTCAACGCGGCATAGATCAGATGGGAACAGAATTGTTTTGAAAAAGAAAATCCTTTACCAGTTGGCATCCATCGAAGGAATGGAGCGCTGTGTTTTTTTGTGACCGTGATCTACGACATGGTGGACCGAATAATAATTACTGCGTTTCCAACAAAATGAGTTTTCAAAGCTTTTTATTAAACGTAACGGATCATTATCAATAGCTGGGAACAGACCCTTATATAAAACTACCATGACATTTTATTCAAAACCCCCTTATGTAAATCATCATCGCTACATAGCGACAATATAGAGGTACAAATATAAAACCCCTGGATTTCAAGCACAGTTCTGACCTTCACGATCGACGATCGACGATCGATATCAACTTCTGCGCGCAGACTCCTAGATGTAACATTTTACCATCGCAATAAACAACTGGATCCACGTTTAACATGGATGTGACATTTTAAGTTCAATTAATCAATATCAACATCTGGGCACAGAATACGCACTCTATGTAAAGAGTTACGATCAACACAGACCCCTAACCGTAAGATACTAAGATGAAACAACAAACATATGAAATACATATAAATGAACTGCGGTTATGAAACGTATATGTGCACGATCCTTCGCAGTAAAGCACTATTTAAGCTATTTAAGATTTTCACTATTGCTTAAATAGTGCTTTACTGCGAAGGATCGTGCACATATACATACTAAGATAAGTTGCAACATCTGCCTACAGCTCATCATGTAAGACACATTGATTAAAACCCATGGATGTAAGAAACAACGAACAATATCAACATCTGGGCATAGCCCACTCGTGTAAGACACACTGATATAAACCCCTGAACGTAAGGACCAACGGTCAATATCAACATCTGGGCATAGACCATTCGTGTAAGACACACTGATATAAACCCCTGAACGTAAGGAGCAACGATCAATATCAACATCTGGGCACAGCCCATTCGTGTAAGACACATTGATGTAAACCCCTGAACGTAAGGAACAACGATCAATATCAACATCTGGGCACATTCTTTCATATAAAACACACTGATATAAACCCCTGAATGTAAGACCCCTGATTGTAAGAACCCCTGATTTTAAGACCCCTGACTGTAAGACCCCTGATTGTAAGAACCCCTGATTGTAAGAACCCCTGATTATAACACCCCTGATTTTAAGAACCCCTGCCTGGAAGACCCCTGATTGAAAGAACCCCTGACTGTAAGAACCCCTGATTGTAAGAACCTCTGACTGTAAGACCCCTGATTGTAAGAACCCCTGATTGTAATAACCCCTGATTGTAAGAACCCCTGACTGTAAGAACCCCTGATTGTAAGAACCCCTGCCTGGAAGACCCCTGATTGTAAGAACCCCTGATTGTAAGAACCTCTGACTGTAAGACCCCTGATTGTAAGAACCCCTGACTGTAAGACCCCTGATTGTAAGAACCCCTGATTGTAAGAACCCCTGATTGTAAGAACCCCTGATTTTAAGACCCCTGATTGTAAGAACCCCTGACTGTAAGACCCCTGATTGAAAGAACCCCTGATTGTAAGAACCCCTGATTGTAAGAACCCCTGATTTTAAGACCCCTGATTGTAAGAACCCCTGACTGTAAGACCCCTGATTGAAAGAACCCCTGATTGTAAGAACCCCTGATTGTAAGAACCCCTGATTGTAAGAACCCCTGATTCCCTAAATTATACAGTTGAGTCATCACTAGTTGAAGGTTACATACATCAAAATACACTGAAATGAAATGCATGTCTTATGAAATTAGAGGTTCTGCACGATATTGTTTGGAAGGGAAAGACAAAATTAATGTTGTGCATTTATACAATTAAAAGCAATTATTATTATAACATTCAAAAAAATCTTATTATCTAAAAATTGAACTCAGATGAGAAAGCAGTGCCACCAGGACTGTATTCCTTTGGTGCTCATCCGCTACAAAGCTTCGCAAAAGGCCATGGATACCTTAAGGTACACCTCCTATAAATCTCTGCAATATAACTTCATAACAATCAGAGCAAAGAATTATACAGTGGTCATGCTTTGCATTTCATTTCATTAGGGATAAGTGATTCTAGTTAAACATATTTCAATAATAGCTGAGATGTGCAAGTCATATTGTAGTATTGTATCTATCACTTCATTGAATATAGTACACACTACTGGTTCATTTCAGAGCTTTGCTGGATATATCAGATGTGTTGGGAACCTGCTATCTGTGTGCCTCCCTTCAAGGCAGCAATTTTGATAACAGTGGTAAGTGTTTAGGCTTGATTACCAACCTCTGTTATTATTATTGTTATTATTATTATTATTATTATTATTATAATTATTAGTTGTTGAGACACTGGTGGTTCTCCCGGTGACTCACATGATTATCAAGCTGTATCCCAAGGAAATCATTTTCAAATTTTTTTCCCACTTTTACCATGAAACAGCAGTTTATTGGACAACAAAAGTCAGCTCTCAAAAGGCATGTAACCTCAAACAGATTTTTCCATAGTTCATTGTCAATCACAACATTGTCTTGGAAAATAAAATTTAGGAAACAAACACAAATTAGTTGTTCAACAAAAATGCATGCAAAAGTAATATGTTTTGAACAGAACCATCCAAAAGAGACATTGTCATGTCCTCAGTAATGTAATGAATTGAATGTCTTATTTGCATAGCTTGTGGGAAACATCAACAATCTCAACAATCAAGTGAAGATGTGGAGATCAGGGTGATGCACCCCACATTAACTTCCAACAGGATGATAGTTGGAAGTTTGATAGCAGGTCAGTGCAGGCATCTGAGCTTCCAATTTGTTGCTCAAATTGTAACCTATCAAAGGTATCCCATACATGGTAATCCTGTAGCTGATAATCATAATTTACAAAAATCTCAAATCTCCTGATTTTCTTCTGATTTGGGAGTTTTAAAAAACATTTACAAACAAACAAACCAAGAAATGAAAAAAACTCAAGTGTATGATGTTCTGTTAAATTATGCAATTTAACACTGATAATTATCTCGTTGTGTATTAATGGTATGGATGACTATGTCTTCAAGGAAATGAAAGTAGCCTTACAAGAGAGTTGGTAGAAGCAATACACCAAGGCAAGGAGGCTTCAAATGCTCTAAAGGCTCACAGGTTAATGTTGCAGTGTACTATAACTAACTATTGTTCAGGTTGATCTCATTATAACCATAATGGTTTAAGTTTTCTAACTCAAACTACATTAATTTGAATTTACAGGGACCTCTTGGAAAGGGACAGAGCTATAAGATTACAGCAGGAAATTGAATTGCAAGCTTCTGTAAGTTTGGTAGATCACAGATGAATTGGCAACCATTAAATACACTGTAGATTCAAAATTGTGTAGCAAAGACAGTTAAATCTGCGTATACCACACATACAGCACAAAAATGCCAATGCATGTACATTAGAAAAAGAAGTGTAAACTGCTTATAGAAAGAACTCATGGTGTATATCTTTTTGGTAGAAGAGAAAAATTAAAAAATACAAACAATAAGGAGGAAATTAACTGAAAATACCATTGTTGGCTTTCTGGATAAACCAATCAGACACCACAAAGATAGCACTATATGAACTAGGAAACAAATGTAGCTTTATTGATGTAAACAGCTGATAGAAAGAAATCATGATGTAATTTTTTTCTTTTTGTAGAAAAGAAAAATTAATATAAAAACAAGAATGAAGAAACTGCAAATACAATCGTTGGCTTTATTTGAAATGTATTTTATAAAGTGGTGCTTTGAATTACATATACTTTATTATGAATTCCACTTTTTCAGGAGGCTTTAGACAGGGCCAAAAGCAAACCACAAACAGAGGAAAGAGTAAGTTTAAGTTACTTTGTTGTATATTTTTAAAGATTTTTTAACCTTACATGAGCGGAATATCAACATGGTTCATTAACAGATATATTACTTCCAAATGAATTTCTAAATCTTGGCATGTCCATTTCCATGTATTCTAAATTCAATCACAGGCCCAAAGACCTCAGGACTTAGAAAATGAGGTAAATAATGCAAATGTTCTGGCAATTGTATTTATTAACAATAAATAAACCAGATAATATCTGAAAAGTAGTATTCCAAAAATCCACATTAACAGAAATGCGTATACCAGTAGTATGTATATATTAGTGTATAAGTGAAGGCATCTGTTTTTGCAAAAAGTGAGATGTGGCTGTATATAGTGCTATTAAAAGCAAAACAGGAAATTGGGAAATTATCACTTTTATGCCCCATGTTAATTGTCTACTAAATTCAAATAACTCATTGTATATTACTTATATGGCAGGCTGATCTTGGTGAAGGTGAAAATTTGGATGAAACTGTGGTGGATTCTGCGGAGGTAATGTCTGTACTTCCTTGAAACTGCCAAAACTGATATGGCTGAACTGGCTAAAGTGCAAAATTGGACTTTGATTGATTTACTGGATATTCCCAGTTATGGCTTTTAAGAATCCTAGATATATCTTTGTCTGCAATTGACGTGCTCGTCAATTGATGTTCCTAAAAAACTCTAATATGAGGAAAAATCCAGCAAACTCACTGGCGTGCAGTGAATTTGTTCTTCCATGAGTTTCTAAGTGTTGGTCAAATGCCAATTTCCTCATTGTACTTTGAATTTCAACTGCACGTGCAGCACTGCATGGTAATAATTATCAGCAAAGCAAGGTGAAATTTTTTGGGTTTAAATGATGATTATGATGGTTTCTTTGCAACTCTTTGAACACTGGAGAAATTATTCCCTTAATACGTCTTAATAAGTCTTGGGAATACTTTAATATGAGTAAAACTCCAATTAATCATTTTTGTTTAGGTCCGCAAGAGAAGGCTCGCAAGGTTTAGTGAAGGGGTAATTACTTTTTATGATGTATTTCAAAAATTATCCATTGCAAGTCTCTTTTAAGTGAATAGTAAACCTTTCATTTTGAAAACAACTTTGAAGACATAGGTGGTCAAACACAAACAAGTAAAACTTGATTGTTTTATATATTTTGTAGGAATCTTGTAAATATCCCCGTAATAATGAGAGTGACTGTGATGAAGATGGTAGAATTGTAAGTATCGTAAGTGGTTTGAAATGAAGTATAGTTACTATTTCAAAACTTGAAGGAAAAAGTGCAGATCTTTTGAAGAATTTATTTGATTAAAATGTATTTTCTTTTTTTGCAGACTTTCAAGAATTAATAATTTGTATTTTTGTAGTAAAATCTCAATTGTTGAACTTAATCCATAAATTTTCATTTCTATTTCATTTTTAGTGATTTGTTCTTAATAAGTTATTATGTATTACCCATATTGTAACTCATATTTTTATAAGCAATACAACTATTTAAGTTGTGATACAAGTTGTGGATGGGTTTTATTCAAATTAAACTTCATTTCCCTTCCTTGCTGTTGTTTTTTCTTCAAAAAAGGTATGAGATATATTATCAATAGTTTGTCTATTTGCATGTCTTTTGATGCTGTCAATACAAATAATAATAAAAGTGAATGAGGTCCAGGCTCAGCACTAGGCAAATATAAGTGTATTCAACATCTCTCATTGTATAATAATAAACTATAAGTGAATCTCGCAACTTGATTAACTGAATTAAAGGGGAGGTGATGATTATTGCCAATGTGACACAAAGTAAGAAATCATTCGTTGAAAGCAAAACGGATGGGTTAGCTCAATGATGGTACAAATAAAGACTTGCACTCTCTAAATGAACTGTTTATTGTATCCATTAATTTCTTTTCTGGCAATAGATAGGTTTCACATCATTTTGATTTCAGTATCAACAAGATTACAAACAACTATGTGCATGAAATGAAATGAAAGAAAAGTTCTTTTCGTCGATATGTAATGGTGGCCTTAATAATTTCTTCTTTCATACACTGTTGAGGGTCTTTAAAGCAAAACTGATTTTAAAAGGTTTGCTCAGTGATCATCTAAACAATAGAGGCTAAAACTCCCTCAGTTAATAGTTGATATTATCCATTCATTCATTTCTGATCATTAATATTGGTTCTCACAACTACAATACCCCCCTTCCTGTTAATCCAGCCAAACAACTGAAATACATTTGAATTTATTCAATTTAGAGTTTATTTGCATTTGCACACGACCCCACAAGCTGTTCAGCTTTAAACATTATCGTGTCTAAAGAAAGGTGTTATTATACTGTTGGCAGTTATGAAAAGTTTATATAAGTAATTTTGATTTCAGTAATTTTGATTTTCAATTTACAATAAAGCGAAGCACTTGTCAAACTTGAAAAGTAGTATTTCCGTAATGAAATCGACAGTAACACAAGAATTAACATCATTCCAAAGTTAAGCAAAGTTGAATTCGAAATCTGTCGAAGTTCTCTACGAATTCTCGGATGACTTATTTGCTCCACGTGATTTTTTAAATGCAAGCGTAAGAAAGGCAAATGTTGTCTTTCCATAAATTTTTTTATGCAGAGATGTATCCGTTGATAAGAGAAAAAAAAGAATAAATGCTGTGTACTGTAGGAATTCGGCTCACAACCTCTCGCTTTATGGGCTACCAGCTAGTTTTACAGTCAGGGGTCTTAAAATCAGGGGTTCTTACAGTCAGGGGTTCTTACAATCAGGGGTTCTTAAAATCAGGGGTCTTACAATCAGGGGTCTTACAGTCAGGGGTTCTTACAATCAGGGGTTCTTACAATCAGGAGTCTCAGTAAAGTCAGGAGTTCTTACAATCAGGGGTCTTACAGTCAGGGGTTCTTACAATCGGGGGTTCTTACAATCAGGGGTTCTTACCAGCAGGGGTTCTTACAATCAGGGGTTCTTACAATCAGGAGTTTTTACAATCAGGGGTTCTTAAAATCAGGGGTTCTTACAATCAGGGGTTCTTACAATCGGGGGTTCTTACAATCAGGGGTCTTAAAATCAGGGGTTCTTAAAATGAGGGGTCTTAAAATCAGGGGTTCTTAAAATCAGGGTTCTTACAGTCAGGGGTTCTTACAATGAGGGGTCTTAAAATCAGGGGTTCTTAATCAGGGGTTCTTATATTCAGGGGTTCTTACAAACAGGGGTTCTTACAATCAGGGGTTCTTACAATCAGGGGTTCTTACAATCAGGGGTTCTTACAATCAGGGGTTCTTACAATCAGGGGTTCTTACAATCAGGGGTTCTTAGAATCAGGGGTCTTACAGTCAGGGGTTCTTAGAATCAGGGTTCTTACAATCAGGGGTTCTTACAATCAGGGGTCTTACAATCAGGGATTCTTACAATCAGGGGTTCTTACAGTCAGGGGTTCTTAAAATCAGGGGTTCATACAATCAGGGGTCTTACAATCAGGGGTTCTTACAAACAGAGGTTCTTACAATCAGGGGTTCTTACAAGCAGGGGTTCTTACAATCAGGGGTTCTTACAATCAGGAGTTTTTACAATCAGTGGTTCTTAAAATCAGGGGTTCTTACAATCAGGGGTTCTTACAATCGGGGGTTCTTACAATCAGGGGTCTTAAAATCAGGGGTTCTTAAAATGAGGGGTCTTAAAATCAGGGGTTCTTAAAATCAGGGTTCTTACAGTCAGGGGTTCTTACAATGAGGGGTCTTAAAATCAGGGGTTCTTAATCAGGGGTTCTTATATTCAGGGGTTCTTACAATCAGGGGTTCTTACATTCAGGGGTTCCTACTATCAGGGGTTCTTACAAACAGGGGTTCTTACAATCAGGGGTTCTTACAATCAGGGGTTCTTACAATCAGGGGTTCTTACAATCAGGGGTTCTTAGAATCAGGGGTCTTACAGTCAGGGGTTCTTAGAATCAGGGTTCTTACAATCAGGGGTTCTTACAATCAGGGGTCTTACAATCAGGGGTCTTACAATCAGGGATTCTTACAATCAGGGGTTCTTACAGTCAGGGGTTCTTAAAATCAGGGGTTCATACAATCAGGGGTCTTACAATCAGGGGTTCTTACAATCAGGGGTTCTTACAATCAGCGGTCTTACAATCAGGGGTTCTTACAGTCAGGGGTTCTTAAAATCAGGGGTTCATACAATCAGGGGTCTTACAATCAGGGGTTCTTACAATCAGGGGTTCTTACAATCAGGGGTCTTACAATCAGGGGTTCTTACAATCAGGGGTTCTTAAAATCAGGTGTTCTTACAATGAGGGGTCTTACAGTCAGGGGTTCTTACAATCAGGGGTTCTTACAATCAGGGGTCTTACAGTCAGGGGTTCTTGCAATCAGGGGTTCTTACAATCAGGGGTCTTACAGTCAGGGGTTCTTAAAATCAGGGGTTCTTACAATCAGGGGTTCTTACAATCAGGGGTTCTTACAATCAGTGGTCTTACAGTCAGGGGTTCTTACAATCAGGGGTTCTTACAATCAGGGGTCTTACAGTCAGGGGTTCTTAAAATCAGGGGTTCTTACAATCAGGGGTTCTTACAATCAGGGGTCTTACAGTCAGGGGTTCTTACAATCGGAGGTTCTTACAATCAGGGGTTCTTACAATCAGGGGTTCTTAAAATCAGGGGTTCTTACTATCAGGGGTTCTTACAATCAGGGGTCTTACAGTCAGGGGTTCTTAAAATCAGGGGTTCTTACAATCAGGGGTTCTTACAATCAGGGGTCTTACAGTCAGGGGTTCTTACCATCGGGGGTTCTTACAATCAGGGGTTCTTACAATCAGGGGTTCTTAAAATCAGGGGTTCTTACTATCAGGGGTTCTTACAATCAGGGGTTCTTAAAATCAGGGGTTCTTGCAATCAGGGGTCTTACAGTCAGGGGTTCTTACAATCAGGGGTCTTAGAATCAGGGGTTCTTATAATCAGGGGTTCTTACAATCAGGGGTTCTTACAATCAGGGGTCTTACAATCAGGGGTTCATATCAGTGTGTTTTATATGGAGTGATGTGCCCAGATGTTGATATTGATCGTTGCTCCTTACGTTCAGGGGTTTATATCAATGTGTCTTACTCGAAGGGGCTGTGTCTAGATGTTGATATTGATCGTTGGTCCTTACGTTCAGGGGTTTATATCAGTGTGTCTTACACGTGGGGACTGTGCCCAGATGTTGATAATGATCGTTGCTCCTTACGTTCAGGGGTTTATATGAGTGTGTCTTACACGTGGGGGCTGTGCCCGGATGTTGATATTGTTCGTTGTTTCTTACATCCATGGGTTTTAATCAATGTGTCTTACATGATCGGCTGTAGGCAGATGTTGCTACTTATCTTAGTATGTTACGGTTAGGGGTCTGTGTTGATCGTAACTCTTTACATAGAGTGCGTATTCTTTGCCCAGATGTTGATATTGATTAATTGAACTTAAAATGTCACATCCATGTTAAACGTGTGTCCAGTTGTTTATTGCGATGGTAAAATGTTACATCTATGGGTCTGCGCGCAGATGTTGATATCGATCGTCGATCGTGAAGGTCAGAACCGTACTTGACATCCAGGGGTTTTATATTTGTACCTCTATATTGTCGCTATGTAACGATGATGATTTACATAAGGGGGTTTTGAATAAAATGTCATGGTGGTTTTATATAAGGGTCTGTTCCCAGCTATTGATAATGATCCAACGTAACTTGCACAGAAGTGATTTTCCGAAGAATTCAAAAGTTTGTGTTAATCAACAATTTTCTCATGCTTCATAGTTTGTCAAGTCAAATTAATCTTGCTTTTCAAGATGGCAAATAACTGAGGAACAAAAGCCGCGGTTACCCTAAGGAAACTCACAATGCCGGTTACCACATGCTGGAAGGAATTAGGCAAGTAAGTGAAGAACAAAAGCACTGTGAGTGCCATCAAGGTAAACGGCTTTTGTGTTTTTTGCCACTTCTGTTTCTGAAAACCAAGAGCCATGATCGAGACGGCGCTTGATCTTTCCACTTGAAATTCTGTGATGATGGGCAGTAGAAATAAAGTACGTTTTAAATATGTTGTTTGGTTTATTAATGTGTTCATTTATTTATTCAGTTATTCTTAATTTGATTTGATTTTTTTTATTTGATAACTCTTCGACTACTTTCAATCGTTTTATTTCGCAAATTACCAGATTCTTAAGGCTGGTTAGTTAAACAAAGTTTAGCCGTTGTTCAACAAAGCCGCGTTCTAGGCCATCTTCAATTTAGCCGAACTTTTTATCAGAACCTTTATTTTTATGAACAGTGTTAAGAGGGCTGAAGCCTAATAAATAGAAGAAGCACATTTATTAAATTGATTCAACCCTCTTATAGAGAATCTCTGAGGCCCACTACTTACGTAAAATCGCGGTCTGAGCCATACATCGTGTTTATAACTTGAACCGCCACATAGTGTGCGCCGACGATGGTGATCTTGCTTTACCTCCATTTTAATTCAAAGGAAGTTAGCTAAATAGACCAAAAATACAATCACACGTTATATTCATACAGATCCTGAATTTAATCTATTTCGGCATTCGAAAAACTTTAACTTGGGACTTCTTACTTCAAGTTTACTGTTAAGAGCATCGAACAAATTTGAAACATTTTTTTCGCTAACTGGCCTGATCACACACTCACATGAAACATCCACGCAGAAACTTAAAGCATTGAGACGAGTTGAAGCGACAAATATTGATGCACAAGTTGAATGCATTGGGATTATTCGTAGTTAAAGTAAACAGGTAGGGGCGCTTATTGATACGAGGTCTAATTTGGGCTGCGGGTTTTTCACGATCAGTGAAATGAGTTTCTTATATGTAATCAGATGTTTGTTTCAGGGTTCAATATAAGCCATTTTGACAGTATCACAAAAAATTAAAGTTTACGGCTGATATTTTCTACTTGACGTGAAATTATTACAGCGAAGTTTGGATGAATAGAAATTAAACTTTGTTGTGATTTATAGCCGGCGCAATACGTTCATGTTTAGATGGAGCTTGAACTTAAGTCCCCTAATTACCAGTTGGGCGAGAGGTCACAGCGTCAAAAAAAAAAAAAAACTGAAAGGACATCATAACCATCTTGAAAAGCAAGATTAATTTGACTTGATAAACTATGAAGCATTAGAAAATTTTTGATTAACAAAAATCTTTGAATTCTTCGGAAAATCACTTCTGTGCAAGTGACACAGTACTATGGTTACTTCCTCATGTATGAAAATATTTTCTTCAAGTTACTGAAAAAAAGGGACTTCGTTAAAAACTCATTAATAGTCTTCCAAGAGTTTTTCTTGCACTTGATTTTAACAAGTTAAGATGATACATCAGTGAAGAAAAAAAAAATCAGTTAAAAAAAATAAATAAAAGGACTAGACGAGTTTTTAACTCATGCATTAGTTTGTCATGACCCGTTTCCATCTGGCGGAGTCCGTGTCGCGAGTCGGAAAAAAAAGAAAAAAAATCAGTGAAGAAAAAACAAAGACTGGTGGTCGCATGTGTTTTACTTCCGCAGGGTTCTGGATAAAAATATTCCTTTTGTTAACAGCTGCCTTGAAAGCGACATTCATCGGGTAGACGAGTTTAAAAACTGCATCAATTGTTCATGGCCCGTTCCCATAAGCTGATAATATTGGTTACAAGTTTAGCTTTGTATTGTTTTTGTTCCAAAACTTTCAGCCGAGATTTGAAGCAGTTTGCACGGAAAAAAACATTTGAAACTTGTGAGCAGCGAGAAGGAACTTATTGTGAGTTAAAGGAATCGTTGAGGCAAAATGACATCATCGACTACGATTTCTTTCGTCAAACATACTACGAAAAAGCACATCAGAGCGAATCATTTCTTCCCGGGGAAACAGGAGAAAAGCTGTTTCTTTCCGACCAGCGAAACCATCCTATGGAAAATGGTCGAAGACACCTTTTATTACCCTGATATCTACAATTGTCATAGATCACTCAAGCACCGCATTGTTTTACAAAAGAGATTTCCTTCAGCAATCGGTATACATGGAAGGAGTGGATCGCCGTGTTTTACTTTGACCGTGATTTACGACGAGTTGTACTTAACCATCATAACTGCGTTTCCAACAAAATGAATTCTCAAAGAACTGATTGCCCGACGAATTCAAAGATTTGTGTTCGTCAAGTTAAGTCAAAGTTAGTCAAATTAGTCTTGCTTTTCAGGCAACAAGTGCAGTAGCTCCAAGGGCATTTTGATGTCCTATTAACTTTTTTTTATCAGCACCATGATCTCAGAAGTGAAATGATAGCAAAGACTTCGCGCCTTATTCAGAGGTTTGCGGTTCCAGTGAAGCGGACAGGCTTTTGAGTCACTTTTCAGCTGAAAGATCATCAACTTTGTTTAAAAGTACACCGAGCAGTGACAATTAACAGTTGTTGACATTCACTTTTACCACGAGCAGTCGAATATGTTTTATCTTGCGAAAACAAAAACAGTTCAGTACTAACGACCACATACTGGGAACTTCAAGGAGCAAATTATATGTTGGAATAAAGTAGAAGGTCGGAGTGTACCCGGCTTTTGTGTTTTTGGCTACTTCTGTTTCTTGTGATGCTAGGTCATAAAAGTAAAGCTTTAATTATGTTGTTACGTTTGATGTAAAGACTTATTTTCTTATTCAGATATCTTTATTATAATTGTTCATTTCAATTGTTTTATTGTGGTGCATGCCTCCGTCATCGGAGTCACATGTCAGTTAGAATGTGAATAAGGTCAATTCCACGTTGCGGACGTGACATTTAGAGGTAAAATTTGGGTATGTCTCCTAAAGTCAGATCCACACTATTTGAATTGAAATAAGTCATGTCATAAAATTACCCCTGAAGTACCTTTTATTTTGCCAGAAAACATTTTGACTATCTCTTAGAGATCCAGAGAAAATAATTTTTCAAAGTGTGTTGCGGATGTGACTCCTAAAACAACCATTGATTTGAACTGCTTTTGGTTACTTCAAATTTCCTGTGAATTGAAAACCTTTTAAAAAAACTGCACATACTAACTAAATGCAATAGTAATTGGGCTTCATAAATCTGAAAAGATATTATAGAAATTACTTGTTACCATGGATTTATTAAGAAAAATGTTGTGTTGCGGACGTGACCAAAATTTGTTGTGGACGTGACATTTTGGGGATGTTCAGGAAAGAGCTTTTCATTCACCCCTAATAACGTTCAGAGTAATGTGCCACTGAAGTAAAAATGCTATTTTTATTACTTTTATCTGTAAATTTGGAAATAAATAACAAATAATATATATAAAGAATAAAAATGTTGTGTTGTGGACATGACCAAAATTTGTTGTAGAGGTGACATTTTGGGGATGTTCAAGAAAGAGCTTTTCATTCACCACTAATAACGTTCAGAGTAATGCCACTGAAGTAAAAATGCTGTTTTTATTGCTTTTATCTGTAAATTGGGAAATAAATAACAAATAAAATATAAAAACTTTGATGATCTAGGTCATTTTGTACATCAAAGGGCATTTATATAGTTTTGGAAAATTGTAAAAAAGTGATAGCCTTACATATATCATATGTCTATAATTATCATTTGCAGTCATTAAATATCAACATATCTTCTCATGATTGAAAATTTTATGAGGTTTTCTGGGTTTTTACAAATGTGTCATGTCCGCAACGGTCACGTCCGCAAACCAATATCTCTTGAATAGTTGACAAATTTGAGCAAGCTGGGGTGTCAAAATTATCATAATACTTAACAATAAGAGCAGCATAAATAAGACCTGACACAGTTCAGAGCCTACATAGAAATTAAATAAATGTTGCACTGAATCATACCCTGAAGGTCACGTCCGCAAAATTTTTTATGTCTTTGTACGTCTGAGGCATTAAATGTTTGAGAATTTTTTTCTTTTGGCATTGAAAGGCTCATCCTAGTGGGTAGTTAAGATCTCAAAATCTGATTCATGGCAATCAATTTCTTTGAGATATAGCAATTTAGATATTGGTATGTAAAATGGCTTACTCGGTTAATAAAAACCCTCAAAAGCAATGGCATCACACAACCTGGGCGTGGCCACTACTGCCAATCTAGATTTGGATTCTTATAGAACTATGTATAAGCTTTCATTAAAAGTAAGTTTGGCTCTCATATTTTGAATTTGAAAATCTGTCAAATTTTCATGTCTCATGTGGAATAGCCCATAAGACGATCTATTCTTAATTCATCTTTGTTTTCATAGCTGGCACAGGCAAGTTTAGGTTTAGATGGAGCACGAACCTATCCTTCCCTCCCCCCGTAATTAATAACGAGCTTAAGATCCGACGACGGCAGACATCTGGGACGGCAGACTTGGAGAGAGATCGCCGTTACAATGGCACAAAAAATAGCCTTAAAATAAAGCGCGCGACGGCAGCTTGACTCGCTTTCCTCTTCGAAGTTTAGGAAAAGCAATGGCTACCTATAGAAAGGTTCGTGGATTGTTGATCGAAAGTTTCGATGATGGTGACATTCAGAAGATGAATTTTTACTGGTGAATGACATTACTGGTGAATGGCATTTCAATTAATCTCGATTATCCCTACCAGAATTCAAACATTTTGACTAAGAAGGACTCGACGGAAGTGAGTGCTTGGCAGAAATTCGTCACCGAAAAAGGGACATACCTACTCTCGCAGACGTAATGGGGCTACTTGATTCGTATACATGTGAACAAGGGGCTCTTTGCGATGGAATTGAATGCCCCTCTCTTTTGTTGAGAAGATTAGCGTACCCTCGTTGGTACTCGTAAGTGAACTTTTTAAACACAGGAAAAGTCTGAGTCACAGTATAGACATGTATACAAAGCAGCATAATACAGGTATAATCTTATCATGATGATAAATGTTAAACCAATTTTCTGAAGCAAACTTTTCACGCTTAATCAAGTACGTTTTTTATGGCTGAAAAACAATACCGAAACTGTTGACTATGAAAATTTTCTCAGATGAACCATAGTTCACGGTGGTCGGTTAGACTCCAGAAAAGACTCCTGGAATAATATCATGGCCATCAATTTATGTCCGAACTAGTCTACGAATTTTCCATCGAAATAAAGAGAAATAGTGAGATTGTAAAACTTACTGGGTTGCTTGATTGACATCGAGCTAGTTTTAGTGACGAACTATTTATGAGAAAGGCAAACGAATTATTTAAAATTTCCATGAACAAATCGTTTATTTTTGCTCAGCCATTTCACAGACATCCTCTCATAACAATAAACTGTTAAAATTGCCACCAATTTTCGCCCAAAGTAAGTTAAAATGGCGTTATTTTGCTAAGGTTTACTCACGTTTTAGCCGCGACGGCAAAATGGCTTTCTTCACGTCACAGACAAGGCCGCTACGGCGGGAAACCTCACAACGACGGCAAACGGAAGTAATTCTGGCGGTAACTTCACTTCCGCTTACCGTCACAGATGTTTGCCGTCGTCGGATCTTAAGCTCGCTATTTATTAGTTTGGCGTCAGTGCGTGGGTTATGAGATAATTCGTGAGTAGACAGGGGAAATCGAAAATGTGGCAAATTGTCGAAAAATTGAAAATCTTCATATTTTTCCCAGCGATACCTTATGGTGAACTAAGAAACGTGGTAAGGTTTTTCTTGTTTCCTAGACTTTTATCTTTATACTGAAAAACTCACGAAAATGGAAACGGGCGTCGGAAGCCGTAAAATGGCAGAAATCAGTGCCCCGAGTAGAGGCCAATGAACTTTGCTTATGAAAAACGCAAAAGTAAGCAAGCTCGTATCAATTTGATAAATTTGTATAGGAAGGATCGAGGTATGGTTTAAGTCTAAAACGGGACCATTTCATTTAGTTTGGAGCTCACGGAAAGAGCAAGACGGAGTCCTAAAACGGTTACTATGGTTACTTTCGATGTATGAATATTTTCTCACCGAAAACTTTGAACTGTCTTGAAAATCCACTCCCGAAGTGTTCTTTAGCACTCACTTCGTAGGTAGAGAACATTCGATTCAAACGCTCAACTGAGCAGTCCCCCCTCTAAGGCGAATTCCGAAGATAGGTTCTCCTTGCCCGCTTTGATCCCGCGCAAGAAAAAAATTGTTGACTTACTGAGTTCGTAATTCTTCGACAATAGAGGTCGGCGATAGAGACGCAAAAACCGTCAGAGAGTCAAAGCAAAGGAAACGTAAACGACTCTCGTGGGTTTATTCGGTACAAAAACAAGTTGGTTTCCTTTTCTGGTGTGTATTTTTGACAGCTTTAACTCCCTAATGACAAAAAAGACCACGCGTTGTATGATCTGCATTGCAAATAACTTTTTTTCTCATTTAAGACTCGTCTTAGCCCTGACATGTTTCAACCACGCGGAGCTTTGCAGAAATTCGCTTTCGTGCTTATTTTAAAGCTATTTGTATATTTGTAAGCGGGATAAGTGGTTGCCTAACATTGGGCGCTTTCCATTGGACCAAAAATTCTGGTTTGAAATTCCGGGTATTTCAAGTGACGAATAGAACAGTATTTTCCGGTTGGTTGGACCAAGTCGTCCCAGGCCAACATGTTTCAAGTTTCGCGCGAAAATGAACAATTAAAGGAGAAAAAATTGGCGGACTCTTTTTGTCTCTTTTACTTGCTTTGGAGTTGCTTGACGACTCTGAAGTTGAATCAAGCGATGTATTAGGCGAGGACGACGATATAACGTTGTTCAGTGTAGCTAGCTGTTACATGCGTAGGAATTGAAATCGAGTCTGCGACTTTTTGAGGGCACGATGCATCAAAACGCAGCTTATATGTATTTTCGCACTACTTACCAAAGTTTGCTGTGGCCACTCCGGTGCAACAATGGTGCAATAATGTATTTAAATCATCTGCCGCATAAAAACACGACGAGCACTGATATTGGGCATGGCAAGCTTCCTCCATGTTTAATTCCATTCCGGGCTCGGAGAAACTGGGCCCAAGCAGGAATGTTCGAATGGAAAGGAATATTCCGGTTATTCCGATTTTCCTGAATTTTAGGCCAACCTCGCAAGGAACACCCAAAATTCCGGAATGAAATTCCGGGAATTGTCTGTTCCATTCACTGGATCACTCCCCCAGCCAGAATTTCCGGAATTTTTGGTCGAATGGAAAGCGCCCATTTCTCCGACAGCTGTAATGTTGGATGGTGTTTTGGGACGGTCTTGGCAGGCACAGTTCTACGTGTGCGACATAACGAGCATTTACAGATTTGGAGTCTTCTTTGAGTTCAAGTAAGTTATCTAGTTTCATTCTTTTGCACACGATTTCTAGTTATGCATAGGGTTAGGGCTGTTAACAATTGTTGAACAATATTCAAAAGAGCATTTGGAACAACTTTTAGACATCAAATCAAAGTTGAAAGCGATCGGGGTGTAATAATGCCAAGACTTATTTTGAAGGTCGGTTTAAAAATTGAATTTTTTACGAATTTTTAAATACAATTTGTCCAAGGTTGTAGTTTTATGGGCATAATGGAACGTTTTACTGCGGTTTCATGGCTGACAAACAAGTTTATAACATAGCTTGTAAATTCCTGCAATCAAATTCAATAGCGCGAGCGTGCTTCAATTTTCCATTGTGCACGCTGGTGACGTTAGCGAACAAATGCCTCGCGAAAAATTTTTTTTCTCGCGAGCGACTTCAGCATTTTTCATTAAAAAACGGGAAAAACTTCCGAAAAAAAAGTTAAACTAGACATGGCAACAAGCGAACAAGCCGATGAAGATCTGCCTACTTTTTCTTAGGGAATGGATTTTTTTAACTCCCGAGAAAGAACCCAGAGAAAGGGAAAATAAAACAATGGTAGTCAGGAAAAGCTGGAATCCGGAATTCCGCCGGAATTCCGCCGGAATATTTTAACGTCTGTTTTTTTAATTCAAAACAACTCCAATGATTTTCCGAAGAGTGTACGAGCTCCGAATATACTCCGATTATTAACCGAAAACTATCCGAGGGTCTCCGAAGTTACCCGGAGATCCTCGAGAAACAATCGAACCCCCGGCTTCATTTGTTTTTTATCGACTTTCTTTATTTCATCTTTTGTTTATTTTTAATTATTAACTTATCTATTTTTTAACGGCCGTGAAACTAAATAATAAACAGCAAATCATTCGTCAAATTATAGGTTAACATGGTCAGCGTCCCATTAATCGATCTCGATTATTCATAAAAAGTGTACAAAGAAAATATAGCAATGCCTTAGTCAGTCTGCCATTTACACAATTTTAATTTCGGAAAAGCACTGCTTAACGAAAGCGATAAGCTCTTCCGTTGACGACAGGCCTCCCTCATTCCTCCTCAACAAACCTTGCAGGTTTTCCAGCTTACATTTCCGGAGAGCGTACGAGCTCCGAATATACGCGAAGATTAACCAAAGATTATCTGAAGGTTTTCGAAGTTACCCGAAGATCCCTGAATTTTTCAAGGCCTGTTTTTAATTTAAAACAACTCGGAAGATTTTCCGAGTGGTGTACGAGCTGTGCATATACTCCGAAGTTACTCGAGGATCCGGCCTGAGGAACAATCGAACCCCCACGAACATGGTCGAACACCTATGAGGAATTAAGAAAACGTTGAAGAATCTATTTTTATGTTAGTTACACGGAATTTTTGATGGTGAATTTTGTCTTAGCTAAGTGAAAAGTGCATAGTTATTGGGTAAATTCAAATCCGTTTGTTTCCGGTTGGACAGTTAACCACCCCGATATCCCACCCCTTTTTCCTCTTCCGGAGAACAAAGAAAGATCGAAAATGCAGGCCTTGTGAAGACTTGACATGCATTAACATACGTTAGTGACGCCATTGTCTAAATATTGATCGCGAAATTATTTTTTTGAGTTAAACTTTAACTAATAATTTGAATTTTGAATAAAAAATATCAGATCTACAGCCACAGCATCAGACTATTGCCCTGACCAGCAAGGTGTCTCACGTGGCCACAGCAATGGGAGGGGTTGGTCAAAATCATCCAGGGCCGTTAACACAGTCATTTACGACATCTATGTTTAGCCAAAGGCTGTCGCCGGCGATGTCTTCTACGCAGCTGCATTCGTTTAGCGGTATGCGTCCACCCCAACCATCCGTGCCCCAATTAAGGTTTTCCTTTACCGCCGAAACCCATCATTCCTGAATCTTCTAATCCTTTCTTTTAAATGAAGCTAAAAGGAAACATCTCAAAATGTAACGGATGTGAAGGAAGCTTTCAAAAAGACTCTCAGCCTGTTGATAGCATGGCAGTCATTGGACGTTTAGAGGTGGACCGGTATCCAAATCTGTACTTAGATGGCACAAAATGTTGGAAGTTAGGAAGAGCACAAAGAAGATATTACCATATTAACACAGCATGTCTGTGCACACGTCGTCCCTGGTTCCATACAGGCCACTTGCAAGGTCTGTTGAGGAGAACTGAGGGAGGCCTGTCTCTAACGGAAGAGCTTATCGCTTTCGTTAAGCAGTGCTTTTCCGGAATTGAAATTGAATAAATGGCAGACTGACTAAGGCATTGCTATATTTTCTTTGTACCCTTTTAATGAATAATCGAGATCGATTACAGGGACGCTGACCATGTTAACCTATAATTTGACGAATGATTTGCTGTTTATTATTTAGTTTCACGGCCGTTAAAAAATAGATAAGTTAATAATTAAAAATAAACAAAAGATGAAATAAAAAAAGTCGATAAAAAACAAATGAAGCCGGGGGTTCGATTGTTCCTCGAGGATCTCCGGGTAACTTTGGAGACCCTCGGATAGTTTTCGGTTAATAATCGGAGTATATTCGGAGCTCTCACCACATAGCTTTTGCAAGTTTAAAAACGATCTCATGCGAGATGAAAACAAAACATCTTTCTCAATTCTACATAATAATGTACGAAGCCTTCGACGTAACCTTGAAAATTTGCAAGTACATTTACTGGATGAACTAGACTACCACTTCAGCGTAATCGGAATAACCGAAACTAAAATTACAAACTCGGCCAGAATAGACTTTAATCCACATATACCTAATTACCAATTCGAACAGGTGCCAACTCCTCTTTCTTGTGGAGGTGTTGGTATGTATGTTGACGCCAGTTTAAATTACACAGTTCTCGAAAAAACCTCTAACGAGGCTTTCCAGGCCTTATGGATTGAACTCGAATTTTTAATAGGTAAAAATGTTATATGTGGTGTAATCTATAGGCAACATACTTCTCCTGAACAATTTCAAACGTATTTCGATATGACAATAGAAAGACTAAGCTCTGCTAATAAACCGATATATGTCATGGGCGACTTCAACATTGATCTCCTCAAATCTGAAACCTGTGATTTTTCTCATAACTTTCTGCTGTCCCTGCAAAGTTACTCCTTTTTTCCAGTAATTGACAAGCCTACAAGAGTCCATAATAATTCTGCCACACTTATTGACAATATTCTTGTTAACAGCATTGGCTTTAAACTCTCCAGCGGCAACATTGTCTCAGATATAAGTGACCACTACTCTCAATTTTGCATCATCCATTCTCCATCTTTAAAATCTCGCTATCAGGGGACTAAAATCCGTGACTATTCGAGATTCTCGGAAGAAAACTTTATCAGTGACATTTCTCAAACTGACTGGACCGGTTTGATCTCTAATGGCTCTATTGACAAACGCTTTTCTACGTTCTACAACAGATTGAATAAAATTGTTAATAGACATGCTCCTCTCAAATTTGTATCAAAACGCAAGGCCAAGCAACTATCTAAACCGTGGATAACTAGAGGTTTACGTAGATCAATAAAAATTAAGAACGATCTCTTTTACTCTGGTGACACGGCTACATACAAGTTGTACAGGAACACAATTTTAAGCCTTACTCGCCAGAGTAAAAGACTTTACTATCAATCCTATTTTAGTAGCAACCTAAATAATATGAAAAAAACTTGGGAGGGGATTAACACTTTAATTAATAAGCACAAAAAGACTAAGCTCGTATCGTCGCTCCAGCTTCCAGACAACCGGGGTACAACACAAAACCAATCAGAAATAGCTAATGCACTGAATTATCATTTCGCATCTGTCGGACCTAAACTTGCAAATAGCATACCATTATCCACCAGGGACTTTAAGGATTACCTAGGGAATTCAAATTACACCAATTCTTTCTTCTTTGACGCTGTCACTTCTACTGAAATTGAAATGGAAATTTTGAGTACTCAATCAAAAAAAGCCTACGGACTTTATTCATGTCCAGTTCGTCTTTTGAAGTCCGCACGTCAAGCTTTATCTCATACCCTAGCTGAACTAATGAACATGTCCATTTCAACTGGTATCTATCCCCACAAATTAAAGCATGCTGTAGTAATTCCAATTTATAAAGCGGATGATGAAACTGACCCAAACAATTATCGCCCAATATCGTTACTGTCCGTGTTTAATCGAATATTCGAAAAACTAATGTACAAACGCCTAAAATCTTTTATAAATAAAAATGATATATTTTTCACATCGCAATATGGATTTAGAGAGAACTGCTCAACTCAACATGCAATTCTGGATATTCTAAATACAATTCAAAACAACATTGATAAAAAATTATATTCCTGTGGCATTTTCATTGACTTGAAAAAGGCCTTCGACACAGTTGATCATTCGATTTTGTTGCATAAATTACACCATTATGGAATTAGAGGATTGATTAATGACTGGTTCTCATCATACTTGTCTGTCAGGATGCAATCAACCCAAATCGGTTCTATTGTCTCTAGCAAAGAGAGAATAGTGTGTGGAGTCCCTCAAGGTTCTATACTTGGTCCGCTTCTTTTCTTAATTTATGTCAATGACATGCATCGTTCCTCCAAAAAGTTTGACTTTTACCTATTTGCTGATGATACCAATTTACTATATGCAGAAAAAGATCTAAAGAAACTTGAAGTTGTCGTCAATGAAGAGATATTAAAGTTGTGTGAATGGCTGAATTCAAATAAATTATCTCTTAACGTATCCAAATCTAATTTCGTTATTTTTCATCCTTATCAACACAAACTATACCGAGAAGTAAACCTTAAAATACTTGATAATAACTCGGAGCAATTGGTATCTCTTGAACGTAAGACATATGTTAAATACCTAGGTGTTCTCATTGACGGTAATCTCTCCTGGAAGCATCATATTAACTACATTTCCACGAAAATAAGCAAAGGTATCGGTATTGTTGCAAGGCTAAGACACTTGGTACCGCTCACTACTCTTATAAACATTTACCGCTCGCTCATTGAACCGTATATTTCCTATGGCCTCGTTGCTTGGGGCCAAGCCGCCAATACTCATCTAAACAAAATCGTCATTTTACAAAAGCGGGTTCTTCGTCTAATGCACTTTTCCGATTATACATCTCACAGTGCTCCTCTTTTTAGTCGTTCGGGAATTCTACCGATAAAAATGCTTTACTTCAAATTGGTTGCCTCTCTGTTACATGACATCAAAAATCGCTGTGCTCCTCTCAATATTTCTGAACTTTTTACTCACTCTGAACAGGTTCATTCCTACTCTACTCGTTTCTCAGTAGCTGGAAGCTTTTATATAAAACAGGCGAGAACAAATCATCAGTTGTTTTCCTTTTCTAGAGTTGGTGCGAAAATATGGAATGGCATCCCCCCTGAAATTCGTAAGCTAAAGAAAGCACCTTTTAAACGTGAGCTAACTCACTTGCTTTTGAAAATTCTTGAAATTGAGGAGATGAATGTTGACTTGCGCTACCTTGACCTTTCTAGCTTATATTTGTATTTCAACTGATTAGCTTTCTCTTTGACCTGTTAAAAACTCCCTTGTGTGACTGGCTCAGTTAAAACCTTTAACATGATTTTACTACTATTATTTATTATTTATTTTTATTTGCTCATTTATTTATTTATTTCATTGTTGCGTGTGTGTGTGCGTGCGTGTGTGTGTGTGTGTGTGAGCCTATACAGTGTCTGTTTAGGTAGCCCGCCTAGAATAGCTTTGCTAACTGCGGGCTACAAAAGCCTTTATTTCTTTCATTTTAAAAAAAAAAAAAATAAAAAATAAAAATAAAGCTCGTACACTCTTCGGAAAATCATCGGAGTTGTTTTGAATTAAAAAAACAGACGTTAAAATATTCCAGCGGAATTCCGGATTGCGGCTTTTACAGACTACCATAAAACAATCAACGGTTTCATCTCGTTTTGGAACTCTAACTTCATTTCCACGCATGAATGCACCTGTCAGTTTTTGACCGATCTGAGACAAGATCCTTGAACCATGACGAAATACTTTTCCGAAACAAAATGACAACCCATTTAAACGTAGGAGAGGGAATTTCTGCCCTTTATACATAAACGACAGCGTTGAAAATGTTATAAAACAATTGGTTCATACATCAGCTGTGCGTTCATCGAGATATGAAGCACTTGGGAAGTTTGGAGAGTATGGGGCGCCAAATGTATTTTTATTATTTAGAGTGGTTATTTGTATATAACCAAAACAAGTATGGTTATTTGTAAATAACCACATTGCAGTTTGGTTATTTATAAATAACCAAAACGAGACATTGGTTATTTATAAATAACCAAAACGAGACATTGGTTAGAAAGAAGTCCAAAATTCCTATTTACAAGTCTCAAGAGACCACAAGAGTTTTTTTCTTTGTCTGCAGCAGTCCAGGGTGTACCAAAAATAAATTACGGGTACAATCTAGCATCAAACTCCCTCAAACTCATTGTTTACTATTCTGAAAGGATAGTAAATATTTCGGAAGACTTCCCTCTATCTTTGAACTAGGAAATAACAACGACAAGACATTTCAACATTTCGGAGGACAACACACCGCCAGCGATCTGCCTTGAGACGTACCTGTTGCTGAGAATTTCTAAGTGCATTGCACACTGCAGCAGAAATTCTTGCCACCACGTCATCGTTGGAAGCCATCTTGAGAGAGATTGACGTTGAGTGTTGGTCCGGCCGGGGCTCGAACCCTCGACCTCCCGCACAACAGTCCAGTGCTCTATCTATTGAGCTAACCGGGAGGCGGTTAACTCATTGTAGCAAATGAGTGGGAAATGAGCTGGAAAACAGGCCACGTGGTTGTTACGTCTCCATACCAAATTAGGCAAATAACCAATTTTGCGCTAAATAACCAATTTTGCGCTAAATAACCAATTTTCCATGATTTTGGTTATTTAACAAATAACCAATTTTCAATTTTGGTTATTTACAAATAACCAATTTCCGGTTTTGGTTATTTAGCACATAACCAATTTTCAGTTTTGGTTATTTACAAATAACAAATTTTCAGTTTTGGTTATTTACAAATAACCAATTTTCAGTTTTGGTTATTTAGCAAATAACCACTTTGCAATTTTGGTTATTTAGCAAATAACCACATTCATGTTTTGGTTATTTATAAATAACCAATGTCTCGTTTTGGTCATTTATAAATAACCAAACTGCAATGTGGTTATTTACATATAACTATACTTGTTTTGGTTATATACAAATAACCACTCTAAATAATAAAAATACATTTGGCGCCCCATAGGAGAGCACCTAAAGAAGCTAGAGTTGCTCGAGGCGTAGCTGAGAGCAACTCTTACGCATCTTTCGTACTCTCCAAACTTCCCGCGTGCTTCATATCTCGATGAACGCACGTAGACGTATGAACCAATTGTTAATTAATATATGGAAAAATTAGATGCTTGTCGCAGGGTGAAAGAGTTAAAACACAGACAACGGCATAGCCTGCATTACAGGCGAATTATTAGGGCTTAACGATCGTTTGCTTGATTTTGAGTTAGAGTCGACGGTGGGGGTAGCGGGTGGGGAAAGGCAAAACATTCATTGCCCCACCCCCCTTCCTTCTCCTGTTTTCTGCCATTTTCGCTCTCCACCTTATATTAGTACAAATTTATTTCTTACCCAGCCTTTCACTGCTGTAAAAATCAAAGATGGTAGCTACAATTACTGAGCACCAGCCCGCCAAAATTACTCACATGCACTACTAGCAACTTATCGTCAATTTTAAACAATAGCGATCCTCCAGCCCTATCTCTCCCCAATGAACTTAACTGATTCGTGTTACTTTTATCTGTAGTCTTGAAGTTTTTCTTGTTGTACTTTGCCTATCAAATTAATTCTGTATCACTCCTTGGGAAGTCACACAACGGAAAAGTGCCACAACAGACCAATAACAAGATAGAGTTCATAAAAACAGATCAAAACAGGTCAGCCTACGACTATTTGTGCATGTGTGTAACGGTTTTCGAAAGCCGTTCACGGCTAATCCAAGAGGGGTTCTACACATGCGTTATTACTCAGTTTCTTTGCCCCTTAATTACACAGTAACATCAGTCGATATTCTTCATAGGTGCTGTTCTCTAAACATTTCCTAAGATGCTGCCAGACAAGGAGAATTTGTTTAACAATCAAGAACTTTTTTTAAAGTTGGTGATCATTTCCTGTGTCCACGTGACCTTCAAAGTTTGATCTGAAGGGAGGGGGGCGTGAGTTAAAGATAAATTTAAAGATAGCCACTTTAAACACGAAGGCGCGCTATAAAAGGAGCCTTAGGTCCCACTGGACCATTTGTCAATCAACCGTCGTGTGATGTAGAACTCTTAGAGTCAAGTCAGCTTGAGCTACAGCTACTCCGAAGGAGTGAACAGCGGGCGCATTCCTCAAAATTGTTTTATGTCTTCATCACAATACAAGAATTTTTGAGATTTGTATTTCCTTTCTCCAATATAAACTGTCTTTATTTGTGGCGGTAAATTTGAGATCGAAGTAGGTGGTTCGCACGTTACCTCATGCCACCATGCTGGTGGAAGTAAACAATAGATATCCCATTAGCTCCCTTTGTTCGTCTACTGGGCATTTAAATTTGACCCGCACACGTCAACGGTGAGTGACAAATGAGCCCAGGTCTTCCCAGTGAAGACTTCCTTATATAGCGCGCCTTCGTGTTTAAGGCGGAAGGACAGACAATAACATCACAGGAATTATTGGCAATTTCTCATCAATTTTAAACAATGGTGCCCCCCCCCCCCTACAACACCTCCCAAAATGAAACTTCGCTGTTTCACGTTAAACATTTTATTTGTTGGTATCCGCTCCTCAGGTAGTCACACCAGAAAAATTACCATAATGGATTATAAAATTTATATTAAAGATGAAACAATTTTAGTGTACTAGAAAAATCCGAGCCCCAGATGGGACTTGAACCCACAACCCTCCGTGGTCTAGTCGGATGCTCTAACCACTGAGCTACTGGAGACTCTATGGTGAGCAAGGGTCAATTTGTGGGCCTCGACTGGAACCGCATCGCGCGGCTACACAGCCAAGTATTGGTAAGTGCAAATATATATTGACGCGATAAAGTCCATGGAGACAGATCAAAAACAGGTCAGTTACTGCTACTTTTTTTTTATCAGTTTTGCAATGTTTGCACAAGCGTTGTTACTCAGTTTAAACCCTTAAAGGTCTAACATCAATATGCATATTCTCTATATTGTTCATTATACATTTTCTAAGGTGCTGACAAGGAGAATTTGTTTATAAATCAACAGCTTCTCTAGCTGGTGATCATTCCCTTTATTCTTGTGACCTCAATGTGTGATTCAGGGGTGATGTTATAAGGAAAGTCTTGATGTTAGTCACACTTGGAGGCTCGATGGTTAAGGTGACTTAAAACAGTTTCGTTCTTGTGCCGATTATTTGATGGATCGTGGTTCCCACGCCTTTTTTCTTTGTTTGGAAATGGTGCTATAAGAAATACCCCATCATTTCCTAACAAGCTGTGACTCTTTCTTCGACAATATCCTCATAGAGGGCCTTAATTTTATTCTCTCTAACTGCGAGACCTTAAAAATCAGTGTTGGGAGCGGAAAGTTGTAGCTAATACAGCTGGGTTTACGATGCAAGTAGAAAATGTAATCAGTTAGAAAGCCTAGGGATAACTTCAGCTCAGATTATTCTCGAAGACACTGCGATTAAATTAGTTCTTTTTATTTCAAGTTCTTAAGATGATCGCAGAAGCTTTATGAAGATATGTCTGAAAATCTTAGAAGTTTATTGGCTGAAATAAAACCTATAAAAACGTATCATTTAGTCGCATCCTTTAGAATCACGTCAAGGAAATTAATTGATGTTTGCGAGCCAAAAAATGATGATTTATTAAATATTCAGCACTTATAAAAGGGCCGACCACAGTTTTGAGAAAAGTCTTGGCCAGACTGAAAACATTTTCGTTACAATGAAGTGGCACTGAAAAATATAACTTCCAAAAAAAAAACCGGTTTGGCGGGAAAATTGTCTATGGAAAAAAAGGCTGCCTTTTTGAACTGTGTCGTGTGTGTTAAAAAAATATACTAAGTCTTTTGGCAGGAAAAAAATCTTGCATCGTGCGATCGATTTTCTCCCATCAAAAGTCAAGCATATTTTTTTGTTTTAACGCTAAACGCTGTTCAAATCCGCAGAATTTTTTCCTTTCGGCAACCCTCCATACGCAAAAAAAAAATGTAAAAGAGAGAGCCTATATTTTGACTAGTTACCAGGCCCTTTTAAAAGCGCGAATTTTTTTGCTTGTTGTGCGAATAGTTTACGACAATAAAGCGGAAGCACATCTTGTATTTGTTTGTAAGTTTATTTATTGATACAACTCTATTAACAAGTGATAATTTTTACAAAAGTCTAAGCACAAGCTGGCAAACAGGATAAATCATGTGTGCAAGTCCAACTTTTACCTTTTACAGTAAACTTTGTCGAGAACTTTGCCAAGGAAATTGCAGATTTACAAAATATAAACAGCAGAAATTAGATAAGTCTAACCCTTTTAGCTGATAAGAAATACTGATCGATGTGATCTAAATCACAAATTCAAAACAAAAAGTCTCAAAAACTCAGCTAATCATGCAAGAATATTAATAAAGCCTGACTACTTAAACACCTAAAAATTAATAAACATCGAAAAAAATTTTAATGGAAAGCTTCTCACTATGTGACAGGACTTAAAAAGTAGTGTAATAATGTAATTTTAAGTCTCAAAGATCCGTCAAAATTTTTGACAATTATTGAAGAAGTATGCCTCTTAAAATAATAAAATTGTGGATTTATATTGCGCCGTTTCCATGACGGGATAATCAACTGCGCATCTTATCGACAAAAAGTAACTTACTTCAAAATCTGGAAAATTTCCGATGTTTTTCTTAACAAAATGATATCTAATTAATTTACCAGAAAGGCTGGCTTTTAGATACAAAATGTTTAACAAATGTTTGTCAATTCAAGACTATCTTATCTTGACTAGCCTACATTGTTCGCTTTGTTTTGTCTTGACAACAAAGTTCTGAGTTTGCATTAAATAAATTCACGAATTTGTACTAGAACACGATTAGCGGCGCTAAATTACAGTTGTTACCTCTAAAACTAGCTTTCAACTTTCTTTCGCGAAGAAAAAAAATTTTGTAATGATAGCCTGTTAATACCCAGAAAAGTGCAGATAAACTCAATGGTTTCTTTAATCTACACCAGCGAGCACGCCATGTTACAGTACCATGATTCTTAGCGCATAGATTAATCTATATAACAGTAACGAAATGTCTAAACACTACAAATTTTGTCTGTGATTTCGTCGTCTCTCTCCTCTTCCTTATCGGCGAGGGTATAAAATAAACTGCAAGATAATACAAATGAACATGTTCAAAATAATAACAAAATAAAACTTGCTCCTACAAAACCATTGATAGTAAAAGAAAGATAAGCTGTAGATTATTTTTTAAAAATTGTGTCTTTGGATTTTTGATGAAGACTATACACCGAATACAAATATGGCGTCTAATTTGAATTGCCCTTGTTCTGGACTGACTAGCCTCGTCTTCACGTGGAAATACAAAAGGATTATTACATGTGTGAGAGGCTAGTCAGTCCAGAACAATGACAACTCAAATTGGACGCCATATTTGCATTCGTTGTATGGGATGGTCATTTACACGAGGTCTAACTCAAACCACGGTTTTACGCAATCAGTGGGCCTCGGGGATTCTCTGGTTGATTTGATCAAATTTATTACTTTGTTTTTATTGATTTATTAATTAATTATGGCATAATTTACAGAAAGCAATGTTTAATGTCTGCAGTTAGCAGATTAGCTAATCGAGGCGAGCAGTGGTTATATTATATATATATATATATACTAAAACAAACGGCTCACAAGAAAAATTAGAGAAAAAGAGTAAAAAATGTTAAATTGATAAACAAATAAACAAAAATAAATTCAATTTAATTAGGTTTACATTGCAAATATAAGAAGCCGAGTGTTTTCAGGAAATTTTTGTTATTAAGTCGGGTAAATCAATATAACCATTTATTTCTGAAAGTATTCGGAGTAAAAAAATCTCCTTTCACTGTAAGCTTTTGGTCTTGATACTGTTCACAAAAATAAATTTTGAGATAAAAGGGTTGTGCTAAATTGAGGATCGTTAAAGACACAGTTTTTGAAAAAAGCGAAAAAACTATGTTTAAAAAACCGGCCCTTAGAGACGTTCGATCCTCGAAGACATGTGTAGAGAGTGTCCTATTACGTTCACGAGTGACGGACTAAGAATATAGAAGTCAGAAAAAATGATAGCGAGATCAAAACAATAATGGGTCTGGGAAGATGACTGACAAAAGAAAGAAAAAGTTCACACCCTGCAAAACCGAGGTTATCTCGAAGTTTGTCGACTGTTCCGCGAGTTTAATATTTTCTTCTTTGAAGCTGTTGTTGCAGCTCATCAAATTTTGAGTTTCAGATGCTTTTGTTCCTCTAAATGATCAAATTTAGTTCAAGCCTTTGGGAAACTAAAAATAAACTCTTCATCATATTTTTACGTAGAAGAAAAAGTTGAAAAAATTGTAATGTGCAATGTGATCGTAATGTGTAATGTCATTGTAATGTGATCGTTACTAGTTGAAGGTAATATTTGAGATAAAGTCCGGAAATGCTATCGTTCTTAACGAGATCTTTTGTCAAGTTCCTGAAGTCTTACCAAAAGAGTATGAAAATATGTCATCAGAATTGACAATCGTTTAAACAAAGTTTGGGCAAGACTTCTATACGGCTTCATATTTCATTATGTAGATAGTTAACGAATAAAGACGACAATAGAGAAAAAGAAAGATTACCTTTGGGACAATTACTTCAGGGGTTATACGAAAATCTTTCCAAAGCTTCCCTTACAAATACTCGAAGTTTTAAAACAACGATGAATAGATAGCACTTCTCCACCTTCCCTACTCCTTCTCGAAAAACAAAGTGGTAAAAAATTTTACCGTAAATCAAGTTTTTCACGATAACGAGCAAATGAAAAACTAAGTCGCACTAATCCACGCCCCTTTTGTAATTTCACACTTTTAAAAGATGCAGCTGTCATATTTTTGCAAATGTACCCGCAAAGTTTGTTTATATTCCAATCATTCTTTGTTGATGACGAGTTACATAGAGCAATTTAATGTGATTCAAATGGAAAAGCTTTTTGCATGTCTTTTTCTGACAAAAAGTCCGAAAGTCTATTTACAATTCATTTCTACAGCTAAAACTGGCAGAAAGTGTTTCTCAAAAACGTGTTCTTCTTAATCTTTCCCTCCTTATTTTCATCTTCATTTTTTTTTTAAGGTTGATTCTTGGCTCATAGAATTTTAGATCGTTTCTGAGCGACGGTTGAGTAGTTGCTCAAATATGAACTGCTTTCCATTAAATAACTACGGTGGCCCACAACTGCACACCGAATTCTAAATCTCCACACCGAATTCTAAATCTCCACACCGAATTCTAATTCTCCACACCGAATTTTAAATCTCCACACCGAATTCTAAATCTCCACACCGAATTCTAATTCTCCACACCGAATTTTAAATCTCCACACCGAATTCTAAATCTCCACACCGAATTCTAATTCTCCACACCGAATTCTAAATCTCCACTCCGAATTCTAAATCTCCACACCGAATTCTAAATTTCCACACCGAATTTTAAATCTCCACACCGAATTCTAATTCTCCACACCGAATTCTAATTCTCCACACCGAATTCTAAATCTCCACTCCGAATTCTAAATCTCCACACCGAATTCTAAATCTCCACACCGAATTCTAAATCTCCACGCCGAATTCTAAATCTCCACGCCGAATTCTAAATCTCCACGCCGAATTCTAAATCTCCACGCCGAATTCTAAATCTCCACGCCGAATTCTAAATCTCCACACCGAATTCTAAACCTCAAAGCCGAATTCAAATTGCTTACACCGAATTCCAAAGATCTGGGAGACTGGACCGAGTATTGTTTCATCGAATAGCGCTTTATACTATTACTAAAAATAGATTTTGTTACGTGATAACCTATGAGACCCCCCGCACAGACTCAGACAAACATTGCGACCAGCTTAAGGAAATGTATGAGCGAGAGCTGTAAAATTAAAACAAACGACGGAAAATTTCGTCAAAAAATACATTGCTTTGGCCCGGGGCGTTTAGTAGCCCATCTGCCGTTATCATCATCATCATCATCATCATCATCATCATCATCATCATGTTTATTTGTTCAAGCAGGTTGAATTTATTGGCAACTGTATAAGCTGATGTGGACCTGCTTTTTTCCCACCCAACCCACCCCAGGGGAGGACATCCAGCACACAGTAATCTCGTGCGTGGGAAATTAACGTCTCTTACCCCTTACCCTTTAAGAGACGGGACCTCCGGCTTTACGTCCTATCCGAGAAGACGAAACAATGTGAGTGAAGTGTCTTGCTTAAGGACTCAACGTTAAGCCCCAGCCAGGACTTGAACCCGGGCCCTTTAACCCAGAGTCCAGCGCACTGACCACTGGACTACTCACGCCTCACAGGCGTCTTTCGACATTTTCTGTAGGTGGTCAGGCAAGACCGTGGTTTCGATCCTAATCTTGTGGATCTCATCAGTTGCCGATTAACTTAATAGACTGGTAGAGATTCGTTCTCGGTATTAGTCACACATGAGGTGTTTCACAACCATTTCGTACTCGCTAGAGGGATCGAAAATGCTTTGTTTCTATTGACTCTTACTTTTGGCCAACTGTGTGTACGTATCCATGATCCTTTCTGTTGGGGCATAAGTTGTGTTTTTCGTATAGGCTAAGATGCAATATTTTGAGTAGATACTGCAATGTTTCTGTAGGGAGAGAGTTTCCTGCATTGGTTTAGTGTTGTTCTTCAATGATTACTCTGCTTCCGGGGCAATATATTGCTTAGTTTTAGGTGAAATTGATGTTTTTGCAGTCTATTGCTCAATGTTATTCATTCATGTGGATTCCACGGTACTTTTGCAAAAAACACAAAATAACTTCATACTCGTACCCCTCATCGGTAGCTTTTCGAGATCAAGCTCGATACCGCAGTTGGAACAAAATCGGTTAATAGATATCGTTGCGCCACAGTCATCACATTTTAACGCTACTGTTCTAGTCGTCATTTTCTTTTCCCCATAATTCAATTCCATGAAACAATACTCGGTCCAGTCTCCCAGATCTTTGGAATTCGGTGTGAGCAATTTGAATTCGGCGTTGAGATTTAGAATTCGGTGTGGAGATTAAGAATTCGGTGTGGAGATTTAGAATTCGGTGTGGAGATTTGGAATTCGGTGTGGAGATTTAGAATTCGGTGTGGAGATTTGGAATGCGGTGTGGAGATTTAGAATGCGGTGTGGAGATTTATCACACATAGGTGTTTGAAGCGGGTTAGACGCCAGCCGCCGGAAATGGGCGTGGGTTTTGAAAGTCTTGAGGAGCGGAAGAAGCAATAATGTAACCTGCACACTGCAATATTTTTGATATTGCAGCATGCTTATTTAGCGCGTTTAATTATATTACCCCTGATAATTTCCGTGCTAACAAAAGGACCGCCTCCGTTTTCCTCATACAGTTTTTTTGTCATCTTAAATGACTACAATCGTTGATTTAATGCAGAGAGAGAACAATAGAATTTCATGGGTATCAGTAATTATATGGAACTCTTGCCCAGCAGCCACATGTACACATATTAGGCCTGTTTGTAACAATCATATTTCTATCGCTTACCTGAGCTAAATTCGTTGTTTTCGCTTCTTTCAATCCACTCCTTTGCTTTATTTTGTGATTTTCTTCAAAGCTGTTTATCTAAAAAGGAAAAAACCATAATCTTATTTCTGCTGGTTCGTAGGTTAAGTTATAATCCTAAGTTCGAAAATTTTTGGCCTGTAAAACAATGCAAAAGTTTTCTGCCATGCAAGCACATTCGTTGTAAATGAATTAATCGCTTATTCAGTTAGAAATAATCGTGACCTATACTCGCGTACACGTTTTTACTCAGATGATCTCAGGTAAGATTTATTATCCAGAGAGGAAATCTCTAAATGGTTTGGATAGGGTAATGCGTTTTATTCGATTAATTTTCCCTTTAAACTGTGTTATTTTTATCTACCAACTCCGGTCCCTTGCGCAGAACTGAGCGAAAAATTGTTTTTTTTGTAAATAACAAGCACTGTTCAGAATCTTCTTATTACCAATTGACGAGTTGGACGACAATTTTCATGTTCAACTCAACTCTTACCTCGTCAGCGTTACTGAAGTACAAGACTTTCTGGCGAGCTATCAGTCAATGCCAAATCTTCAAGCACAGACGCTTCCTTGAAGCTTTCAGCCACATTTTGGAAGTCAGACTTCATTACTTTACAACTTTTTCAGTTCAATCTCCCTGAGAGGTGAAACATTGCAAACCATGAGGAACCACAAAATGTAAATGAGATGAAAGATCAATCTGCACGTGCATACTCAGCCTCTCGAATGAATCCTTATGAACGAGGTTGGTGTAAATTTGCATCTTGAGCTCCCAAGTTGAGACTGAATTTTTAAAAGTTCTCATACTTGATAGTTAGATGAATACTTACTAGTTACTTACGATTTTTTTTTCATTTTTAAAAGCTAGGAAAAGGTTAGAAACCTCAGCAGAATGAGGGAAACAAAAAGGAGAAAAAGCTATTTATGTAATGAACGAGAGCGTGAACTTCAAGCTACGCGTTCTAACATCCCAGAGATTTAGAGATAAGAAGAGGAGGTTTCGACAACAATAGAGATATTTAGCACCGCGTTTACGTGAAATGCGAACGGCAAGAATGACCACATGACATTGTTTTTCCCGCAAGTTTTTCACGTTTGCCGGTTGCCGGTTGCCCTTTGCTGTTTCTACGTGAAGTAGAAGTTAATGCCGGAAAAGGACACCAAAACTATTCCCTGTAATTAAGACATACAAGGGAGCCTTCTAATCCCCCAGGACGTGAGCTCACGCAAAGCTAAAGCAGCACGGTCCACGCTATTTTACGTGGATCGTAAAAGGGCAAGCTGACGTTCGCCGTTTCGAGTAAACGCGGTGCTAAATCTCTTTCTCGCACTTGAGAGACTAAGACCGGTAACGCACTCAGTAGGATAAAATGGTTGAGTGAAATGTGTCAATAACATTGCTCCTGAAATGTTCAAAGAATATTTTGTCAAGTTATCACATAATTACTTTACCGGGCGTAATGGTCTTGACCTTTTAGTTCCAATTGTTCACATCGAATCTACTAAGGGTGCTTTTATTTTGGGGCACAAGCTTTCAATAATTTACCACCAAACCTGAAAGAACTTGAATCCCTATTAATGTTCAAAACGAAGCTTAAAGGATTTTCTATGCAATTAACTTTTAATTTTACCTTTGATACTTCTTCTATGCATTTACTTTCCTATAGTTTTTATGTTATTAAGTATATTGCAATAGTTCTCAGGGCTTTTATTATTATTTTGCTATTTTATTGTTTCCCAGGGCACCTATTGATAACAGCTTCTGCTGACGGGTTTACCCTGGTTAAATATGTTATTATTTAACAGAACTTTTACTGAAAAACGTACAGATAGACTAAGCGTTGAGAGATCAGATGAAGTGAGGTGGGGTGAGGTTGTTGGGGGTGTATACAATCTTCTTCCAAATTCATGGCAAAATTCTGATCTTAATTCAAGGAAGTGATTCAGCAAATTGTTAATGTTGGTGCATGAAGAAATTTGATTCTGTGCGACTTGCTACTAAACTTTATACATAAGGAAGACTCAAACAATACCCACGGCCGATAAAGCTAACTGAGAAGCTTCGTAAATCTTCGGAGCGGGAAATATGTCGGCGGTTTTTTAGTTTCTCGTGGGTAATTTCGTAAATATCAGACAGAATATGAACTAAATCACATTTTCACTTGTGTCTGTCTGTAAGAAGAAACGAATTGATTCTCATAGGGAAGCTGCTGCATTCATAGAAATCGGAGTGACAACTTTTAAGATTTTGACTTAAATTTCCAAAATTGCTCCTGACGATGGTGCGATGAGGAGAAAAAGTACGGCAAGACGAACACGTTAAGAACAGTGTGTAAAGAACGCGCGGCAAAACAGTCCAAGGATTATCAACACGTTTAAAATTTACCGAGACCATCTGCACTTAAATTGAAGAACCGATTAAAGGCGCATGCGCACAATATAAGCTCCCATAATTGTGTAGATTTGATAAGTTATAGATAGGTGTCAAACTCTAAAGCGATTCGAATGGTACGGGCGATGCCCGGCATACGTGTTGGGCTACGGGGAGCTAAAGATCCGTGTTCCTCGTGATCAAGTAGAGGGACTCGCCTTAAATTTTTGACCCGGGGGCTAGCCATCGCTTGTGGTGCCCCCGAACGATGCCATCTTTCAGAAACCGTTATTGACTAAATATCACTCACAACATTTCTTAGCCCGCGAAAAAGCCTTCTCGCGATAAAGGAGGGCGAAGGGAACCACCCAGAAATCCCTTTCCTAATCAAAACGACCCACACTTTGTTACTGTTTTTCCAATTTAAGCTCAATGGATAAAGTGTTCTAAGCATCGTTTAGATAAATATTGTTTTTAAAGAGCACAAAAAGTATCTGGAAAAATACAATTTTCTTTCCTCAAAATGCCCTCTCACAAAACTAGAAATTGTCCCAGCAACTTATAGTTTCCCTTTTTTAAAAGTTTAATAAGCACTATGTACACAAAGCATTTGGCATAAGTTAGCCTGAGTAGCTGGCAGTTTTGGAAGTGGTTCATAGTTTCAAGTACACTTTGCAGTAAGTGTAGAAGTGGTTTATCCCTTTGGTGCAAACGAAACTGGCAGCTACACAGGCTTGACATAAATCAAAAGAAATTAGCTAGTGTCCATGGCAGAAGGTTCAGTAGTAGAGGATGGTTCATCTGTATCTGTTTTGTCTTCTGTTGAGACAAAATGGACAAAGACCCTTAATAAAGTGCTAAGGGGAGGGAAGGTATTTCAACCCTTTGAGCCCATTGTCTTTTTTTTTTTAAAATTCTTAGACCCCTTGAAGTGACCAGCATCTAGTTTCGCCTTACAATATTACCCCTGAATCAAACATCAAGGTCACAAGAATAAAGGAAATGATCACATACTAAAGAAGCTCTTGATTGATTGAGAAATTCTCCTTGTCAGCAATTTTGGAAATTTATGGAAAACAGTATGGTGAAAATATACATACTGATGTTAGAGTGTAAACAGTTATGGAAAACTCTTACCTTCTAGCATCTGTTGTAACTCGTGAATCGTGTTGATAAGAAGATGGAACTGTTTCTGTCTCAGTTCAAGCTAAAATGAAAGAAAAAAAAATATCCAATCAAATAAATCATTGATGTTTTCAAACCACTTTTGCACTTGACTTACTCCGGCAACAGACAGAATTTCTGGTTCATAAAGTTCTGCGGGATCTATCAAGTTTTATACCATCTACATGTATTACACCTCAAAATTCCTCACACATCAACATGTACATAGTTACCATGCCCTATTAAAATGCTATGAAAATTCCGAGGAAGGGATTACACGTACTACTTAAGCCAGGTTTTCATTCATGAAACAAGCACAAGTTTAAGCACAAGCGCAAGCATGAGGTTTATATGCCAAATGAAAATAAATGTTGACAAGCATAAGCACTGGCACAAGAAATAGGAAAAATTTTGATCCTTGTGCTTGTGCTATTAATTATGCTAATGTGCTCAGGTGGTTTTCACGGCAAAATACCAGCTGTTATGCTTGTGTAGCTAGTGAAAACTGGCTTTACTTACCCATCCATGGGAGAAGAGGCATAGTCTCCCTTGTTACTTAAAGTTAAGGAAACTTTGAGACATTCTGCATATGGGGTCAATAATAATGTTTATTCACCCTACCATTGGCTTTTACCCTTTAGTCTACTGTGCCCTTACTTATTTCAGTTCTTTCAGGTTTATTTACCTACCTACCTTGGAAAAAAGACTCTCTTTGGTAGTTGTGAGAGAACTGAGTTCTTTATCAAGTTCTTCAATTTGTCTGTTAGGAGAAAATTCAGTTGAGCAGTTACCATAGTTTCAATGTAGCACATGTAAACCAAATTAAAAATAAACTACTACTTAGATAGATATCTCTCAAAAACTTTGCCTGCTGGGTTCATACAAATGAGTTGCACATACTCTCTTACAACAAAAGGTCATTTAATCACTCAAGAAGGGATAAGTTAACACAACAACAAAGTATGATGCACAATCCTCGCAGTAGAGAGCCCTATTTATGCAATAGTGAAAATCAGACCTGAAAAAAAAAAAAAAAATCAGGCCTGTACGGGATTCGAACCACTGACCTCTGCGATACTAGTGCAGCGCTCTACCAATTGAGCTAACAAGCCAACTGGGAGCAGGCCGTTAAGTTGACCTCTGCGATACTAGCTGCACTAGTACTGCAGAGGTCAGTGGTTCGAATCCCGTACAGGCCTGATTTTTTTCAGGTCTGATTTTCGCTATTGCATAAATAGCGCTCCCTACTGCAAGGATCGTGCATCGCACGTATCTAATACCGCAGTTCAAAATATATGAACGTCATATAGTCATTGTATACAACAATAAAGCTCACTTACTGTAGTGTTTCTTGCCTCTCTGGATGTTGGCTAATGACCTTGGCAAGGGCATCATATTCTAAATAAAGACTAAAGTTAGTATTCAAAATATGTTATTCTTTTGTCTCAAGCCTGGAGCAATTAAAAAAATTCTAAGTCCTCAGTTCCAAGTGACATCTCAGTGTCAGTCTCAGCCAAGTGTCAGTCTCAGCCACAGAGACTCTCATGGTGAGCAAAGCCATTCTTAGCTTCATATGTGACACATGTCCTGCAGGCTGCTTGGAAAGATGTTATGTGTCTTGTCAAGCTTGGAATGATGTTATGTATCTTGTCATCAGTATGGGACTCGGAAAAATTGTGAGTGGAAAGAAATCTCTCTTTACTACAGAGAACTCTTCAGTGATAAACACCATTATTAGGTTAACAATTATGCTAATGCTAACATATCGACAGTTTGCCCTTAGTCAAAACTGACCAGCATTGCATACCGTAATTTCCGGCCGTTTACCCACAGGTAATCTGTTGATTTGGCCTTAAACACACGCCACTGTGGGTAATAGGGAGGTGCAGGTTATGTGACAATTTTGAAATCTACTGGCAGTTGAATTAAAAAAATTCTCACCTACCTGCGTTTCCACCTCTCAGATGAGTTTTATTGTATTAAGAGTGCCACAAAGCGTCATAAAAACATGATGCTGACTCGAGTTTATTTCACGCACAATTAGTTGTACTACGAACAAATTACTATCGGCATGCATGTAAACAAAACCTTGATGGTGACAAAAATAAACCGAGGATAACTGGCACATCAGTAACAAATTTCCAGTTAACACTAGCTTCGGCTGAAGATAATTTTCCCGTTTTAAGGGACTTGTTAGGCCCAGTAGAACCAGAAATATCAATTTTTTTTTAGTAATCAACATGGCGCTGAACAATCGTTCGCACAAAATGTGGCCGCGAATTTGCATTCTGTCAAGTATGCAACGTTGTGAATTCTGGAGCACATTTGTACAAATTTCCTTTGTTTTTAAGGTGCGGGTTATCCACCAGTGCGGGTAATCTGTTGACTTTTTTTTCCGCTGCATGCAATAATTGGCCGGTGCGGGTAATTGGCCGCGCGGGTAAACGGCCGGAAATTATGGTTATTTCCCATTCCAATGTACTGGTACATTATTATTTACAATGTTCTTGTACCTTGTCTGTTTCTTCGAATCCTCTTTGCTTTCTGTAACTCAGTCTTGCAAGATCCAATTTCCTCATAGGCATGTGAAATACTCTGCTCTGTTTTAAAAAAGCAAAATAATTATGTATCAAAATTTTAGCTTCTTCAAAGATGAACCTCTTGGTATAGAAATAATAAATAAAAAGTAAATAATTTACTTAAAGTTGACAATGTGGGAAGTGGTTGCCCAATCTCCCGAGTTGGTGGCTCATGTTAAAAACAATCAACTCCAGGTCAAATTGGAATTTGGAATGTTGGTTTTTGTGGAGGGAGGAAAACTGGAGGACCCAGAGAAAAACCCTTGGAGTAAGCACGAGAACCAACTACAAATTCAACCCACATGTGACGCCAGGTCTGGGAAATGAACCTGGGCCACAGTGGTGGGAGAAGAGTGCTCTCACCACTGTGTTATCCCATTGCTCTGGGGTTGGGATCAGGTTTGACCTACAATCTGTACTACAGTGCTTGGCAAATCAGCATGGAGATTGTAACACTTTTATTGTATTTTTATTTTTTTTATTTATGGATTTGTACCACGTACTGGAGCAGAAACAATAGGACATAGGTCCCCTATGAGGTTTAAGCTCCAACAAACCCACCCATCCCACCCCAGGGGAGGACATCCATCTCACAGTGATCTCGTGCGTGGAAAATTAACGTCTCCTACCCCAACCCTGCAGGAGACAGGACCTCCGTTTATTCGTCCATATCCGAGAAGACTAGAATATCTAACCATTTCTTGATGTTATAGAAAGGCAGCATATTCTTCTCAATCATTTTAAGACCTTGAGTGTTGGTCCAGCCAGGGCTCGAACCCTCGACCTCCCGCACAACAGTCCAGCACTCTATCCATTGAGCTAACCGGGAGGCGGTTTAAACACACTTGTGACTTTAAAAAAAGACACTCTTGTCACACTTGTGACTTAATCCCCTCTCTCTTGAACAATGTTACACATTGTCCAACACTGAGTCGAGGGAGGAAGCCATTGAAACAAACTGAAGTTCATTTTAGATTTTACATCTTCACATTTACTTAACAGTGGTTATGTGAATGCAGATTGTCAAGGTAATGTGTAGGTATTGGATACTGTAAACAACATCAGATAAGCCACAATTATGTATAAGCCCCACCTCGGGTTTGGTATCTCAAATTTAGATAAAAGTTTCTGAAAGGAAATTGAAAGGAATCACTGGTGGATTCTAGAGAAATGTGTTCACATTAGTCACTTCAATGAATGTCCTCACATGTAACCTCGGTTACATTGAGAATGGAGAATACTTTGAATCCTTACCTCTAACATTAGCTGTAATAGTATGGACATGATATTCCTTAATCTAGACTTACAGGTACATTTGATCTTAATCTGATAATGATCAACTAGTATTATTTTTGTTCGTGTCAAATTTTTAACAGAATGTTACACATTTTTGGAGTTGTTTATAACTAAGTAGCCAGGTATTTGATACAGACTAGATGCCGAATAGATGAATAGCGTTAATTCATGCAAACCTGTGGCACATTTACCAGATGTTCTCACAAGTAAGTCCCACCCCTAATTTGTTACAAAAATTGTAGGAAAAAAGTACAGGTTATATGCCGGCATTTACAGTACTTAATACACTCACCCACAAACTGTTAAGTCCAGGGTTTGTACCCTTTTTCAAAAAAAAGTTCAAGAACTTTTCCAGGCTCAGATTGATTTTTCCAGAACTCCAAATTTCACCTTAAACCCTTTAATTCCCAAGATTTCAAAATCAATTCTCCTCCTTATTGTCTATACACAATTCTTATAATGTAAATAGATAGAGATAGTAGATAGTAGATAGAGAGAAACTTTATTAACATGTCAAAGAACCTTCTAGTTTGGGAGATATCCCAAACTAATGTGGGGACACAAATAAAATGGACAAACATTATTTTCAAAGAATATTACCTACTTAAGAATAAAATTAAGTCATAATATGCATGAAAAAAATAAAAAAAAATGAAATGAATTAAGAATTACATAGAGCACAATGGCCCAAGATCAACCCCTGTCCAGGGCTTGAAAGTAACAGTAACCCGTTAACCAATGGTTAGTCATTTTCAACCTTTGGTTACTAAAAATGTGTCCAACTAACTCAACATGGTTAGTAAAATCTTCTAACATATTTAAACATTGGTAGACCTCAGGACAAAGAGCACGTAGACCCGCCTCTCAGAGGAATACTTGGAATACTCAAGTTGTTTAATCAACTTAAACTATTTTTAGAGAATGTGCTGTAGATGTACTCTTCTTGACTTATCATGGTAAACGAGAGGGAAGTAAAATAGGTGCATAATTGTCAATGTTTTTAAGGTCACCATGCAATTTCAGCTACTCTTTAATTTGTCCTAGTCATTATTATCAAAATGTTTAATATTTGACATATTGTAACTTGTGAGCTTGGATACCAAACTTGATAATTTGGTTAGTAAAAAAGATGTCTACTAATTATAACCCAAAGAGTTAGTGATCCAAAAATTAAATTCGAGCCCTGCTGTCCAAACCTGAATTTATTCAGTCACACTTCATTTTCTGCAGAGACTTCAATCACAGCTCACCTGTCAAAATCAATCCGTCACACAACAAATTTTCTCAGTTACCAAATAAAATATTATTCTTACCTATTTCACTATAAATCTTCTCATAGTTCTCAGTTTCCAGCTCATTCATTTCAAAGACAGTCTGTGTTTTCCCAATGGCAAATTCGCACTGAGCCAGTTGAATAAGCATTTTCTGATATGTGGCATCACTTGAAGAGGGAAACAACACAAACAAAATGAAAAAGTTGTGCCATGTAACTTTTACTGAATCATCTACTTATGTTAATAGGGATCTTAACATGCATAATTTTTCCAAAGAGCTCTACAGCCGACCGTAATCTATAGAAATATTTATGCACAAGACATTCTAGAAACGAGTTATCCTATAAATCACACCTACAAATCTGAAAAAAAGAAGTCCTTTGATTAAGGGATACATGCATGAAACAGTACTAACTTGTCTTCCTCCTCGCCAGTGGAATTACACCATTTCAGAAATGTCTTCAAAAGCGCGGTAATTCTGCGATCGTCACCTGCACCTTCTCCATCAATCAACAGCCTCTTTCGGATGATCTCATCTTAAAGTAGAAAACACACGATCAACTTTATGATGACAACGCCAAATGCAAAGGTGTTTTGGCTCAAATGGGCCCTTCTAACCATAGACTATGTTCTAACTTACCATCGGTTGCCATCTTGAAACTAACAGAATATTAACTCCGTGAGAGCCTGGGGAGGAATTTTCCATTTTCTCCATAGTGTACATGAGTATAATGTGTCTCTCAATCCGAAAGATGGTTTCTGTCCATGGCATAGCTACGGTCGTTAAGAAAGTCTTAGAAACGTGGATTGTTCAGGAAGCTGGAATAATGTCCAAAGGGCAGTGCGAAACTTTGTTACTTTCCGAAGAGACTTTCCGTACCTTACCGGCAAAAGAAGGAAAGTATCCTAGATATCCACTTTATTTGGAAATTTCTAAAAAGTTATACCAGTGGATGACTACTGGGAATTTTCCTGCAAAAAGCCAATCTTGTGGATCACTATCAGAGGAAGACTTCACTGAAGAGAGAAAAGAAATTTCTGAAAAAATTTGGCTTTTATTGTCCTCCCTTAATGATTCTTGGACAGAAATATCTGATAAAGAAAAGTGTCAACAGTTTTCATCTATCTTAAAATTTCTCGGCGTGAGAGGACTGCTTGATCTGCTTAATATTCGTCGCACGCAAGGCAGTGTTGATATTTTTCCTTCTCCTGTGGAAGTTCTTATAGAATCCTTTAATAAGAAACACAGACCAAATGCCAATTTGACAGTTGGTGCAAGAGCCTTATCAAAACATTGCCACAGGGACTCCAGTGAATGGTGGGGTGTCTGTGCAGGTAGTGAACAAGTTAAAAATGAACATGCTAATACAGTTGTAATGCGTATACTAGAGGATGCTTCATGGATTAATATCCACTGTCTGCCACATGGACTTAAAGTTATTGAAGTGAGGTGTATTGAAGGATATGGCGCAAGATGGAGTTATGATGGAAAAGTCTTCCGTGGATTTCTTGAGCCTCAAATGGAGGATGGTCATGCAGTAGGATGGAAGCATTGAACCTTGTACTCCACTGTGGTTTTTAATTTTCCTTTCCAACTTTCATTCATTTTCTTGTAAAATATTCTATTCTAATCTCTTGTTCTGTGATCAGCCGTGTATAAATTTACACGGTCTGGCAAAACTTCCATTAAATCACCCCTCAAAGTTAGGGATAAATGTCAGTATCTAAGTGACTCTCCTGGATTATCAGGGAATCTCCTGGAGGCAGAAGGAGTCTCCCGGTCTCCCATGTGGTTCACCCTTTCAAAGGCTTTGCTCCACTGTTGGCTAACATCATATCACCAGATTTACTCAAATCAAAACAATTTTTTTCTTGTTTCTCAAACTGGTCTTGCAGTTGTTCTTTGTTTTCTATTTTTTTTTTGTGGAAGGGAGATTGATTTGATCAAAGTGGGCATCTATTTTTTAGTTGGGGAGGGGGATGCAGCAGGCATCTCTGCAACTATGTCAATACAAATTTTGACCGCTTATGCAAAAATTGTAAGCAAATGTTTTTGAAATGTTTTTGGAATAATAAACAGCACTTTTCTTTTGCTTCAGGCTAAGGGGGCAGCATCAAAGCTAATAGACCACTTTCATAAATGGCTGCTGGATTAATATTCTTTTGTTTAAATTTGAATTAGCCCTACTGGCCTCGTTCTCCAGTACAAAATTAAAAAAAAAATACATTATCTCAAGCGAGGCCAGTAGGGCTAATTTAAATTTAAACAAAAGAATATTTATACGGCAGCCATTTATGAAAGTGGTCTATGGGTTGAACTCTATTTTCTGGAGAATACACTTCAAGCAAATTGCTATGAAGAATTTATAAACCGCTGACTACAAACGTGAAAGCTGAGATATTTTGAGCAACTCATTCCCAGACCGACGCAGACTCATAATCCCCGCGTCGTCCCCCGTGGTTTAAATGGCGGTTCGAACATGTATATTTTTACTATTTTTCTCTGCTTATTTCAAAATTTACTGCCGTGTATCAGCACATAAAATTGTAAAAGTTGCAAACTACAACATTTGGAATGTTATGTTCCAGTGGGAAACAAGAAAATACTACATTGCGGATATGGTAATTTTTCACGTTTTTTCCATATAATTTCTTGTCCGTTTCTTGTTATGAATGTTCAACCTTCAAATATTTATGTATTTCCCGCTGTTTTGTTTCTTGGTTTTTGTGTGTGTGTGTGTGTGTGTGTGTGTGTGTGTGTGTTTTTTTTTTAGTGTTAATTATTTGGCAAGTTAGGATACTATTTTTCCGGATTCATTCAATGCAAGGAAGAGCAAAAATAAAGAATTTTTTTTTTATTTTTATCTTTGTACTTCAGGAATAAATTATTTACCACAGGAACCGACATTTGATATTTAAAATTTAACGTTATTATGTTTGACAAAGATTTTTGCAACTCTTAAATATGAGAGATTCTTCAATTGAAGATCGTGAGACTCCGGCTTATTTTTTTTTTAATGTTTATAAAATGTTTCGAAGTGTATAAACGAAAAAAGGTGGTAAAGCCTGGTTCACCTTACGATACCCGTGTTCATGTGTTTTGGAAGGATTGAAATTTTTTCATTTGTTTCATGTTGACATCAACCCAACGGCTTATTCAGGGCTCAACACCAACTGTAGCTCACTAGCCACAGACCTGTAGAAATTCAGTTTTGGCTGGTGGTTTTCGATTTCCACTAGCCAGTTTGGCTAGTAAACAAACTGAAATTGTCCTAACATCTAAGATGTCACTAGCCACTTGGCTAATAAGTTGAAAAGTTAGTGTCGAGCCCTGATATTTATATTGATTTTATTCATGTTGATTTTATTTCTTTGTTTTGTTTTCACATCATGACAAAGTATCATTCCATCAGTGGTCCATTTTTTTCTGGTTTTTGTTTGATAGAAAGATAGGTCAAGGTCAAACTGGAAACAAAACAGAATGATGTTTGTACAGACTGGTAGCCCAAGTTTATTTAACTCTCTAACTCCCACGAGTGACCAAGAGAGAATTTCTTCTAACAAAATCAATACAATATCAAGTACACAAATGTTGAGAAAATAGACAAATATTAATTAGGGGATTATCAGTTGATCCAAGACCAAATTCTCTGAACTGACATCATAACAATTGTATGGCAGACAGTAAGGAGAATTGCTAATGAGATCTTGTGAGTGAAAGATTTAAAGTGTATTCTTTTAGTGCTGTTTTGTAGTGATTCAACTCGGACTGCAAATAAAATCAAGCTTTTGTGTGGAGACCCTGCTATAATAAATTTGAAATTGCCCGTTAGTTTCTTGCTTTTAATTTTTTCAGATAAATAAAGTTAACCCAGATGTAATTGGTTTCCAAGAAGTGCGTGCTGATGCAAAAGATGACAGAAACCAGTTAACTGAACTTCAAGAGTTAATTCCACACTACAAACATTTAGTTTATCACCCTGTTGCCATGGTTACACCTCCAGGTGGTCGACAAGACCCACCAAGGTGGGAACAGGAAGGCCTGGGACTGCTCAGTAAACATCCCATAATATTAAGTCATGTTGTTAACTTAACAATTGGGAAAGGTGGTGTGGATCGCAACAAGCGAGCTGTACTTCACGTCCAAGTTGATATTGATGGAGAAGAACTGGACATAACAGTGCTTCACTTATCTTATGACAAAACTCAGCAGTGCCAAAATGCAGTGGATGTCATTAACTATATTGCATCCATGGGGAGTGAGCGCTCTGTTTTACTGGGTGACTTTAATGCATACGATGATTTCCATTGGCCTGTAAATGGAATAATGAAAGGGTCTTTTGACAAGGAAGGCCCATGCCATGCATCCAGTTATTTTGACCCACAAGGATCAAACCAAGGATATGGCTTTGTAGATGCCTGGGTGACAGCAAATGGGAACAGCAAGGGATACACCTTCAGCAATATGGTGTGTTGTGAAAGTGTTTGCCTGCAACACCTTTGTATACATGGTCTACCACTGTTTGTGTGTTTACCCTTTCACTCCCCATGAGTGACCAGGGCAGAATTTCTCCTCATAATGCCAATACAACATCAAGAGGACAAGTGCTGAGAATATAGGAAAATATCAACCAGGGCCGGGTTTTTCAAAGCCGGGTTAAGGTAACCTAGGGTTAGCATGAAATTGCAGATCTGAAAGCTTTAAAAGAAAGCTGAGTTTGAATCTCTATGTCTGCAATTTGATGATTGCATATTCTAAAAAGAATAGAGAAAATTTTCCTAAAAAGGCTATTGAACAGACAAATAGAGAAACCTGGATTTAATTTTAATCCTGGGTTAGTGCTAATCAGCCTTCAAACAACCAGGCCCAGGGGATTAATAGTTGATCAGATACCAAATTCTTCAAAGTAACTTCATAAGAATTGTATGACACCCAGTAGGGAGAATTACTAATGAGATCTGAGGGGCAAAAGGGTTCAATAACATCTGTGGTGTTGGTTACGTCAGTGGTCATCCTCTTTCAGTTGTACTTTTAAAACAGGCTGCAAATGCAGATTGCTGACAGGATTTGGTTAGCTTCTTAGCAATTCTCTGCTTCTGTGTTCCTGTAATCCTGTAATCAAGTTTAATGTCTTTGCGTGGGGCATGGTTGCCCATATTGCCCGAGCCAGAGGCTCATATAATCGCAAGACAACACCCACCCATCTCACTCCAGGGGAGGAAAACCATCACACAGTAATCTCGTGCATGGAAAATTAACGTCTCCTACCCCTAACCCTGCAGGAGATGGGACCTCCATTTATTCATCCCTATTCGAGAAGACTAGAATATCTAAACCATTTCTTGATGTTATAGAAAGGCAGCATATTCTTCTCAATTATTTTAAGACCTTGAGTGTTGGTCCGGCGGAGGCTCAAACCCTCGACCTCCCGCACATCAGTCCAGCGCTCTATCAATTGAGCTAAACGAGAGGCGGTTAAATAAAAAAAAAAATAACAGAAACATAACACATTCCTTTTAATCAATATGTCACCTAGTCTTGTACCCTTTCCACTGCAAATGAATTTGCATCAAATTCTCGTTGATTTTTCTTGTTTATTTATTGATTTTTTTCTAATGGAATATTAGCTGTATTGTGTTGTTCTGATGTCTCAACACTCATTTCAAATCCCTAATTGCCTAATATTCTCCCTCCAGCTGTTACACATTCCCTTGTAAATTATTTTGTTACAAGAATTTGGTGTTAGATCAGATAACAACTTCTACCTGATAAGTTTGAGTATTCTTGTTACTTGTTTGCTGGATCATGTATGGATATTATAGGGAGAAGTTACAGATCAATCACTTCTGGGAGTTAAAGGGTTAACAGCATTAACTAAGGACAAGTTTATTTTTTCTCGCAGCCAGAACCTGGACTCGTTAGTCGGCCAGACAGAATACTCGTTTCTGTAACTGGACTTCAAGTTGTGTCTGCTGAGATTCATGGAGATGGAAAAGTTTACCAACAAAAGTACAGCTTGCAAAATAAATGGCAAAGGCTCAAGAAAGTATTCCTCATGGCCAAAGAAACTGCAAATGGTCCACATTTCAAGTACACTTGTCATCAAGATTGTGGCCCTCATGGATCATGTCGCTGCGGTGTCTGTGTCAAAGGAGGAGATAAAAATAACTGCGAGTTGCCTTTCTGCTACGAATGCGATGCTGAACACTTCAACAATTTTTTATTACTTTTTGTGCTTTATTCCACAGCTGTGGTATTTATCTTGTACATTCTCATAAAAATACTGATACAAAGATGTTTTGCAACGAAAAGAAGAGTTCACTCCAGGGTTTTGTTTTTGTTCTCTAATAGAACACTGGGAATAGCTGTTGTTTGTTTGATGATTGCTCTTTACTTTATCACAATGTCTTTACTAAGAGACACCTTGGAAACCGTAAATGGAAGAATTGTCGAAGAGATGTTCCCTTCAGATCATATGATGGTCACCGCAAAGTTGAAGTTTACATACAGATAGCACAAACTTATTATCAAAATAAGTAACTCTGGGACTTAAGTGTTCTAATTCAGATAAAAGACTCAGGAAAAAAGTTTTAAGATGGATCATATACTTTCAGTGAGTTAACATGCAAGACCAACATTGGCATGATCTCCATTAAATTTATTTATTGATATATCAACAGAAACAACTGACCAATACTTTCAATTGTTTATTCTTGAGAAAAGCAAATTTACTTACAACATGGTTTGTACAGAGAGGATAGCAAGGGATGGCAGATCCCATTTTATGCAAGATTTTTAGAAAAATTCATGCATTGTGAGTACTTTAAACAATATTTCATGCAACACAAATTTACAAGGGAAAACTTTAAATCTCACCTTGCCATTCTGTAAAATTCACACATTTGATTAAAACTTTGGGCTTAATCATCATGTGTAACCCCTTTGCTACCCTCTCCAGAGATAATACAGTGTATGTGAAATTAACAGAGGTCTATGAACATTCTAGACAGTCAAATAATGAGAGATTTAAAAATGAGTGTTAAACAGCTTATCTGGTTTTGTTGTGAAGCTCCAACCTGTGATGAAGTTGCTGTTCACCCCTGACCTTTTCGAGTCTGTTGCTTCACTCATTTTGTTTGTAAATATAAAATGTCTTTTAATAACACTATTTTTGTGAGTTTTTCACAAAGGTTGTTTACATTCAAGCATTACCACATTGAGAATTTCAACAAAGTTCTTATTGAAAGCCAGTATGAGAGAACAATAATAAATCTTCTTTTGCACTTGCAGTTCAGGAGTCTTTTTTGTTGTTGTTTTTTTCATCTGTTCTGTTACTTTACAGCATTGTATTCCACAGACTTTGATGGATCTGCTGGAAACTTCTTTTGGCAAAATGTCATCAGACGTTTCAGTCCCTGACAAAGAACAAAACTGGTTACTTTTCATTTATATTGTAACCTTCAGTCAAAAAATTATGCAATACTTCACAGCATGTGTGCGACTTTATAAAACACATCATATTTGTTTTAAAATAACTATTTTTGATCATCATTGTTCATCTTTTTCTTTACCTGAATGTACTTCCTTTGAGTTTCATCATTAAGAACATCTGATTAAACAAAAGCTAAGGGAACATAGCAAGAACTGAAAGTTTTATAAGCTGCATTGTCTGGGTAGGAGTGAGTGTGAATCCTTTTAATTTCCAAGATCTCGTTATTAATTCTCCATACTGTCTGCTACACAATTCTTGTGGTGTGAGTTCAGAGAATTTAGTATTGAATCAACATTTAATCTCCTTGTTGACATTAATTTTTTCTTTAAAAAAATATTCTTTTTCTGTAGAATTCTTTTCTTTTTTTTTTTATTTTCCTCTCTTATGCCTGCCTCAAATAGCCCTTGCTACTTGCGGGCCCAAGCATTGTAATTTCTTATTAAGCTTAAATAAATTTGTTGCTGTTGTTGTTGTTGTTTATTCCCATCAATTGACTGCGTGATATTGTACTGATATTGTAAGGAGAAATTCTGTCTTGGTCTCTCGTGGGAGTTAAAAGTTTAAGAGAAGTGTGTTCATTGTAATTAAGCCTCAAAATTAAATGGAAACTTATCTGTAAAACAGCAAACATCAAACCCGTAATTAAAATTTCTAAAAAGGATACGAGCCACATTTTGAGCAAAGATTTTTTCTCTTCCTGTTCTTGCATGAATTCCCACCATTGTTACACCAATAGGCCAAGGTGCATTTCCTATTGCCATCTGAAGATACGAATCATTGGCCTGGGGGATAACAGACAGTGACGCTCGTCAAAATAAGTTTTCCTTTAAGGTATCCTTCTTTAGCGACTAAAGATTTCCCTTTGAAGTCCCATTCAAAGGTTTCCTAACTTTCTTTTAATCCTTTGTACCCTAGCATCAGTGTGCATATTCTCCATACTGTTCTCTATACATTTCCTAAGGTGCTGACAAGGAGAATTTGTTTAACAGTTGAGTGCCTCTTTAGTTGGTGATCATTTCCTTTATTCTCCTGACCTTATTGTTTGATTCAGTGGTGATATTGTAAGAAGAAATTAGATGCTCATCACTCTTAGGAGTCAAAAGGCTGAGGTAGAGCATAGTCTCAAGATGAAATTTTTTTTATCAAATCAACAATAAATAAAATTAATAAAAGATTGAAGTAAAATTAAAGTTAGAAAATCTAAGTTGACTTCATACCTTTACATACTCTCTGTCTAACAGATTCATAATGATGGTTGTCAATGCACCAAGAATATCTTGAGGTGTTTTCTGTTGGGAAACAACAAACAAATCAGACATCAACAAGAGCAAGTGTCTGAGGTTTTTTGATGACATTTGATGGATACAACATCTTTCTTTTTAAATGAAATGAAAATCTTCCTAGTATGGAGAAAATCTATGTCATATTTTCAAATGAAGGTTATCACACTTTGATAGTTATGGTTGTTGTTATTGATGACTTTGAAATTCTATTATTACCAAAAAAAAGCAGTTTTTCATTATTTTTTGTTTACCTTATTTTTAAGTTTCCTCAACAATGGCTTTAGATATGATTCTGTTTGTCTTTGAGTGGCACCTGCCAATTTTGCCTATTCAACAAAATAAATAAAGATTGCACAACAAATTAGTTGGTCAATATACTCAGCATCTTAGTGCTGTTGAGACAGAAACACACAAGAGTGTTACTGCAGTGTGCTACCTCTAAGCTTCTTTTGCTATCGTCAGATCTGGTTTTGCAATCCTTAGCCCACAAACCAAGGAGAAACTGAAAAGAAAACAAAACAAATAGATATCTCATTAACAAAGAGATTCCATGTCACCATGGGTCTGTACAGTTACTGTTAGTAACAGATCAGAGATGACATCAAAATGTGGCAAGAACATCAATGAAATGCTCAGCTGTGGGTCATCTGCTGCATTCTTGGATCACGTACATGTCTGTTATTTTATCGATGGCTTTATCCAAATGACAGTTTAATATACTTCAATTCTCCATAATTAACAATTTCTGTACAAGCACAATCTGTAGTTTACCTGAATAAACTTTAAGATGACATCTTGATCCAAATTTTCATCACCTTTACCCATATTTATAGCCAGTTCCTTTACAAAATAATAGAATACATTGTGCATATAAAGGCTGATAGTTTCTAAAGAAACTGTTTGGGGCTGTGTCAGTGGGGGTAACAAAATAATCTGGATATGTCAACAAAGTTGAAATGGTAAATTACAAACGATTACAAAAGCTTTTGTAATCGTTACGGTGGCCAATTTACCATTTCAACTTTGTTGCTATATCCAAATTATTTCATTGTGCATATAGTTTAAGAAATATACAAAATTAATATCAGTATTAAAAAGAATTATTTCAATTGCAAAATACATTTAAAAATAAGAAGTTGACCAAAGATCAGCTTTTTTGGAGCACCGCTGCCTGGTTAGCTCATGTTGTTGAGCGCCACACTGCCCTGCAGGAGGTTGAGGGTTCAAGCCTCAGATTGGACCAACAATCGCGGTCCTAAAATAACTGAGGAGAATGTGCTGCCTTTGTTATGACATCTTCAAATGGTTAGACACTCTAGTCTTCTCGGATAGGGACGAAAAACTGTGGGCCATGGGTCCTGTCTCCTGCATCTTCTCTGTGCTGGTTAGTACGGGATGTAAAGGAACCAACACACCTATCACAAAGCATAGGGAATGTAGCTCCTGGTGTTGTGGTATGGCCTTGATTCTGATATTAGGGGCATCTACAAAATTTCCATCAAAAATGGTAAACTGCTCAATGCAATCTGGCCAAAGTCCCCTGCAAAGTGATGTAAATTAAATCAGAAGAGCCACATAGTGGTTGTATTGTATTGTACCTTAATATCCTCCAAGGTTGTTCCATCTTCTTCAACTTGTGAGGATTCTTCACTATCTGAGTTTTGTTGTTCACCACCCTACAAAAACATCCTTTTGATTAATTGCCTGATTCTCCCTACTTTCTTACATGATAGTCTTTGCTCAAGCCAAGTGCCAGTCCAGCTGGAGTTTATCCCAGTTTCCATAGCATGATGCAATAAAGAGTGTTACTACCCTCACTGGATGGGATGCTAGTCTGTCAAAAGTTACCCCCCCCTCCATTTCATCAGGCTTCCCTGACAGTTTGGTGGTACCCACTTGTAATTCTGGAGGGGGAGGACTACACTGTAAAAGTAGAGTTTTTTACCCAAGAACACAACAGTAACTCTCACCTCTCGAAACTGAGTCCATCACACTTACCATCAGGCCACTGTGCCTATCCTATTTGCCATACATTTCTGAACATTTTTAACCCTGAGATCTCATTGGTAATTCTCCCTACTGTCTGTGATACAATTCTCATGATGTTCCTTTAGAGAACTTAGTATCTGATCAACTGATAATCCACTAGTTGATATTTTTCTTTATTCTCATCACCTGTCTTCTCGATATCATATTGGCATTGTAAAGAGAAATTCTGTCTTGGTCAAGCATGGGAGTTAAGGGTTTTATTACATCCATTTTGAAATCACTGGTGGTCCCTGTAATCTGATTGGCTCTAATTGGTGTGATTTATTCACGAATCACACCATTTTTTGCTCTAAATTGCATCATTTTATGCTTGACTGAGTTTTTGACACATGACGTCAAAGTCTTTCTGTTTTGCATGCAAAATAAGATCTAAAAGCGTTTCCGGTCCCGCTTTTTATTTAAAAACCGGCTCAGTACTGCATCAATAAAATATTTGAATTGACCAAGTCCTGTATTTGGGCAATTTCAAAATGGATGTAACAAAGTGGTAATTGAACCTCGTGTTGTGCAATTTTGGTCTGAAATCATACTTGTGATTTCAAATCGAACTCGTACTGTGCACTCATTTGGTTTTGAAATCACGCATATGATTTCAGTCCAAATTGCACTCCACTCAGTTCAATTACCATTATTAACCACATTAAAATCATTAATTAACATTTTTATTTTAAAAGAGTAGTATAATCGTTGGTTTCACGATGTGGTCACTTTGGGTGTGGATTGCACCCAAAGCAACCACATCGTGAGACAAATGATTATACTATCAAGGCTGTGCTCTAAGAAAAATTGAAGGGAGCCCAGTGTTTTGAAACGTGAAATCCAGCGCCCAGCATATGCTTTCTAAGAAAAACTAAGATTCCTGAGTTGCCCAAGAGCAAAAGGAAGGTGCCAGGGGCCACTGGGCACTGCTAAACCATAGCCCTGACCATTAAAAGTGTTATCTACCCTGATAACAAACCACAACCTACTTGACAATATAACTTTTTATTGTCACCTTTTGTTTCATGAAAGCATACCTGCTGTTTAATCAACTCTGCTAAATATTCCTGATCCACTCTTTCCATGGCTGCTTTGAAGTCATTCCTTAAACCCTGGTGCAAAAAAAAAAAAAAAAAAATTAATAATAAATTCAATGAAAATACAGAAGGATCCTCTCAGCAATTTTTTCATGCCATGTAATGCATATACTTTTTGCTGTGCAACCACCTCCCAGTGTAAAAAGAAAAGATATATGTTTCTGTGGAGTAAAACATGGTGTTGTGAATCTACAGCTATTAGCAATTCTTTCAGTAATTCTTTCTTTCATCTTCATTGTTTTCAACTGTGTAGCATTGTGTAAATCATCAGTAGGCTGTACAAATTGTATTTCAAACCAAAAACATTGGACTGAATTCCAATCCAATACCTTATTGATTTCTGGAGCAAGCATCTCAATCCTCCTGTTGATTAAAAATACAAAAGTTCTCTCTTTACCTTTAAACACCTCCATATTAAAAAATAAAACACAAGTATTCTGTTGGAAAGACTTGACACTTCTTAATTAGGGATCCAGGCAAGCTTCAAATTCCCCACCCACTAGCACGAACAACAGTCAAATGCCATTGGTTGCATGCAAAGGGGGGGGGGAGGGGAGGGGCAGAGTTGAACCTTTGAATGGATCAGAGGAACACCCTGAGTAAGTTAAGCTATCCCTTTAAGGCTGCTTTGAACCTACTTGACAATATAACATTCGCTCCGCCATTCGCTCCGACGAAGGGCTAACGCTCGAAACGTCAGCTTTTGTAATCATTACGGTGGCCAATTTACCATTTCAACTTTGTTGATATATCCAAATTATCCCTTTAAGGGCCCACATTCCCCCTAAAAAAATTTGAAATTATGAGCAAAGGACACAATAATATTGCCACAGTTAAATGCTTTACAATATTGGTTATACTGTGGTGTTGTTTTACAAATGGGCTTCACAAAGCTTTGGTCAGTGTGTTAAGTGCAATCTTTTCAAAGCTTATCACAGGGAGACGCACTCTTGCTTGACTTTTTTCAAAGAAATAATTTGGCCAACAGGAAAAAAAAAAAAAAAAAAAAGAAAAAGCTCAGGCAAGTAAGGAGAAGGAGAAAGAGTTTTGTGAAGAAAACAATTGAACATGTCTGTTTTGAATAATATTCTATCAAAAATGTTTCGTACCTCACTTTGACCTCCCACCATAAAAATAAGTTAGATAAATATTTAGTTATCACTCACTATGATAAAGCTACCCAACACAGGTTGCAAAGTTAGTCACCAAATTTTTTTCATGGTCACCATGGCTACCTACACTACAAAGAGTCACAGCTTGGTGGCTCATTGACAACAAACCTCAATCTTTGACAAGCCTCCTCATCACTCTCAGCAAACAATCTGATTGGTTCTCCCCTTTCTCTCAATCTGCGAATCACCTTTGGTACATGAAGAAAAGGCTTTTACTTACCACATACATTGCATGGAGGGGGAGGGCATTGGGGTCTATTAGAAACAGCAAAACTGTAGAAAATATCATTTAAAATCATAAAACTATAAAAAAAATTCAAAGAAAACAGAAAACCACATGCAAAACTGTCAAAACTGATCAATTTTCACATCCCAGCTATCAAAGCCATAATCGATCCAATATAGTGTGACAAGTGGAGCACACAGAGGTTTTCTCAAGATTGGTGGAGGCCCATAATTGCCACTCAGATGGAAGAGAAACAAGAACCCAAATAGGAAAACAACAATGGCTATCAAATCTGAAAACCCATTAGTATTTTTGATGATAAACAAAAAAATCAAATGCTAAAGAATGAAAAATCTGCAAACCACAATGAAAACCAAAGCTGAAAAACCGAAGCAAAGTTTTTTTGGCACAAAAATGGAAAAACTGATCTAAAACATAGCCAAAACCACAAAAATAAAAATGCCCCCCTCTTACAGGTGAAATTCAATCACTGCAAGAAAGATCATGGGTTGGGTATCTACCAGGGACTAACAAGCGTCTCCTATGTAATTGCCTTATGCAGATACCAGCTGATTTCGATGGAATGCTGTTTTTATTTTCTATTTAAAGGTTTTTATCAGATTATTTAGTGAAAGTTTCTATGGAAACTGTGGTGCTGCGTCGGTTGGGGTAACAAGTAATTTGACTATATCAACTAAGTTGAAATTGTAAATTGGCCACCATAGTGAGTTAGAAAGCTGATGTTGCAAGCATTAGCCCTTCGTCAGAGTGCTCTGACGAATGGCTAATGCTTGAAATGTCAGCTTTTTAACTTGTTATGGAGGCCAGTTTACAATTTCAATTTAGTTTATCAGAGTATTGTCAACTTTCTTAGAGATTTTTAATCTCTGCTTGTTACTCTTTAATTGTCACTAAGTTACAATAACAACCTCCTCTCGTGGGATCAGAGCAGATTTTGCTTCATTTTCATCTTTTTTTCTTTTGAAGGCAGCAAATATATCATCATCTGCAGCCCTTTTACCAGCTCTCTCCTGAAAATCGATGAACAAAAGACTCGTGATCACAAGGCATACTCTGTTATTGAAAGCTATAATAAGTAAGTCAGGGCTCGACGCTAATTCTTCAACTTACTAGCCAAGTGGCTGGTGACATCTTTAGTTTGTTTACTAGCCAAACTGGCTGGTGGAAATCGAAAACCACAAGCCAAAACTGAATTTCTACTAGTCTGTGGCTAGTAGGCTACTGTTAGTGTTGAGCCCTGTAAGTACTCTTAATTCATGATTATCATTAAGTTTTTTCTTTGTTCTTAAATTTGCACTGTCTTTGATGAGGGTATAACACTTTTAGTGAAGCAATATTGTGTAGCACCTCTTAATCAAAAAGAGAAATAATTTACCTCTTTTTGCTGAAGCCTTTCCTAGATTGAAAAGAAAGTATACAAACTATTAGAGGACTAAATAGGTAAAATTAATTTATATTTAAAACTTGTGAAAAAATTTAGTACTGTGAGCTTTTACCTCCTGCTTTTTTCTATAGTCTTCTGCCTGTTTAGCCACTAGGTCACCGCGTCTGAAGTATTTTTTATTCTGGTGCAAGACAAAAGTAACATATTTTGATGTAGTGTATATTAACAACATCAACAACCAAATAAATGAAAATGCTATTTGTAAATATGAATGTTGTAAAAACTAGAATATCTCAACTGACAATTCTAAGAAAGGTATAACTTAGTGCTAAAAACAAATATATGTTTCAATGCTATTGAATTGAAGAAAGAGGAAATTTACACCTTCTGTATCCTCTCTCTTTGAATAAAATTGTTGGCTGCAGTTGGCATTACTTAGTTCTTATTAACCAAGCGGGAGGTCTGTATGGGAGAATCTTGACCGAGGTCGCCAGTACAGACCGAATGCAGTGAGGTCTGTACCAGCGACCGAGGTCAAGATTCTCCCATACAGACCAACCTAGCTCGGTTAATAAGATGTTTATATATTGATTTCAGCCAATAAGATTTGTGAATTCAGTAGTTTACAGTCCTTGTGAGACACAGCCATATAATAAATAGCTTTATTCAGAACTGACGTAAATGCACCCCTCTTGACACTTATCTAAGAGTTAACTGAGATGCCATTTAACCTTTTACTAAGCATTTTAGTTGATAAACTAATCCTCAAATTTAAAAATTATAGGTTACACCAAAAATAACCATCAGTTATCAATCTCCTGAAACACGAGACAATCAATCTCATTTCCTATTTTTATGATAATGATTATCAGTCTATACTCTCTTTCATTCCAGTAGAGATTTAGTGATCTATGCTTCTTAATTTCTTTACTTATCTATGCGTTTATATCTGTGGTGGTCGGTATACAGATTGTAAATTAAACGTTGATGCAGCGTGGAGATGTTCGTTTACAATTTTTTTGTGCGCCTGCAGTACAAATTCACAAGGCTCGATCAAACAACGATCGAAATAAATTTTCTAACTGTGTGTAGAGTTTGCTCTTCGTCTTTCCTTCCCCCAAAAATTTCCTTCATTTTATTTAATGTTTATAAAAATCAAGAGAGAAGAAAACGCGCAAAAGAAACCATGAATACAGAGAAAGACGAACTAAGCCTGCAGGCGTGAAGGGGTAAGAGTTTGAGCTAAAGCGAATTCTACTCCCACGTTGTTCTGTTCAAATGTCACACAGTTTGGCCAGACTTTCCCTAAGTTATAAATTAAGGATACTAACCGATGTGACTTCATTTTGGTCAATCTGTTTCTTTTTTCTATCGATTTCAGCAAGAAGAAAGTCCATTGACACAGGTCGAAGTGTCCTCGAATAACTATATATTCATGTAAGCAGTGGAATAGTGTCCTTGATAGATTTTCCACCAGAACTGAGAAGACACTGGGAATGAATAGTTGGGAGACAGTCACAGAGGACTTCCGCCGGAAGTTTTGTCCGTATTTTACGTCTGAGGTTTTGGTTTTCTTGTCAAAACTTTATAAAACCGTAATTAGTTAAAGTTAAATTGGTAAATATAACAAGAAAATCTTTATTTTCTAACCTCTACCTTGTCCTCTATAGATTTTTCTTTTTACAGAAATTTGGTGCAAACCGGATTTCGGGGTGCTTTCCCATCAGTTCTGTAAATTTTATTTTGTACATTCTCCGCGAAACCACAGGGAACCCATACAATCTGTTTGTGTAGCCGACCGTTGTTTTATAGTGAATGTACCAGATTTACCGTTTGCCTCACCTAGAGTGATATGTTGCTGACTATGCACTTAAATCATTGATAAATAAACGATGAATTACTTTACCTGTGGTGCATAGTCGTCAAGTAATTCAACGTTTATTTATCAATGATTTATGTACATAGTCAGCAATATATCACTCTAGCCTGAGGCAAACGGTAAATCTGGTATATTCACTATAAAACAACGGTCGACTACACAAACAGATCGTAGGGGCTTCCTGTGGAGAAACTTGATCCTGCAGGTCACCTTCGTTAATTTACTGTGAGCTTCACTTGCATTCTCTTTGAGTTGAAGTCATCTTCAGGGTATGTGTTTTCACTTTTAAAATGTAATTTTTAGAGAGATCTTTACTGACTTTTGTTTTTATTACCAAGTTTTGCAGCTGCTAGGCCGTACGTGGTCAGGCGGAGTTTCCTCCAGAAGTCGTTGAACTGCTGTAATAGTTTCCTTTTTACTCCAAGACATAATGCAATTTTCCTCACTTTCGATCGCTGAAGAATCCTTCTCAAGCTCAAAAAATGTGTCTACCCCAGTTGATCTCGATGTTTCTATCACTACAGCTGTGATTTTGGTCACTCTTTCCTCGTTCCTGTTCTTCTTGGCTTGCATCATAGTTTTCATCTATTACAAATGGCGCCTCTGTCGACACGTGGTAGAAACCCGTATCGGACTTGTGGTCTTCTTCCTTGGAGCGTTACTCACTCTCATTACGACCCTCAGTTCGTTTGAAGAACAAGAAATCTATGCGGTGTATCGCCTAATTCTCCTGGCCGTTTGCGGAATTGGAGTGTTGATGGTTGGTTGTGCAATGCTTTTCGAGAATGCTTCCCCCGACAGACCACTAGATGACTACGGCTACGAAAGACTCCCAGTTGGTTATATGCACGGTAGCTTGGGAATGATCATCTGGGTCGTAACGATACCCCTCGGCATCCTAGAGCTCTTCTTCGCCATTGGAGCTGCTAGGAAAGCTCCTAATACCATGTATGCTGCTGTGAGGTACACAGCTCTGGTGCAAAAGATTGTTCAAGCA